>NW_008665308.1:64903-102853 GCF_000695815.1 Acanthisitta chloris | reverse complement strand
TAAAATACTACACCCTGTTAAAACTAGAAATTTCACCTCACCCATGTTGCAGTTCTGTTGAAGCAGAGAGCAGGAAAACATAAATACGGAAGAATACTGAATTTCAGGAAGCAGTTTTGTCTGGAATGATATATGAATTATAGAATTTAAATATGAAAGGGCTAATTAGTGTGCTACAGACACAGCTGATAAAGCAGCTCTACTATCAGCAGATCTAATTGAGTCAGATTTCCATATAGGTCATGCATTAATGGTTCAAATTTTCTAGCAACAACTAAACTTTTGTTGTTTGGAGTATCAGTAATGGTTCTACTTTGCATGGACTCCAGGTCTGTGTTATCATGAACTGAGCTCACGTTATGGCCTTTCAGGAGGTAATTGGTAGGAATTGCCTCCTTTGCTGGCCACAATTTCATGAAATATTAGAAGCATTTAACTTGTGACTTCTCCATTGTTGCCAGATTTAACTGAAATTTGTCATTGGATTCAAGGGACGACATACTTTCCCTTGGTTGTGCTGTGGAGTGGATGAGAGCACTTGATTTCTCTTCTCTCTTTGTTTCAGTGACTAGCCAAATAGCTCTAATATTGATAGCAATATCCTGCAGCAGGTAACTTACCGTGCCAAAAGCAACAGACTCCATTGTAACCAGAATTATCTGTACCCATGTTCTCCACCAAGCTCTGCATATGGAAGGGAATGCATAGTAGGAAGTAAATTATTGTTCCCAACACAATCCCTACAAGCTGTATTATTCTGGTGCAATTTGGAATTTTCCAGTTTCATCTGATGGAAGAGCTTACTGAGATACTTTCTGTTTTTGTGAAGATCCCAGGGAATGGCAGCTGTACAATACAACTTGTCATACTTCAGCATAATGAAATGCTGGCTGGAGTGCTGCAGTGAGAAGGATAGAGCAGTCTACTGCATTGTGTATATTCCTGCCTGGAAAGACCATTCCAGTCTGTGTCCTGCCTCTCCTTCCATAAAAGCAGAAGCTACTTTTGTAAAAGCAGTCAAGTTCTATCCAAGTGCAACCTGCTTCTTCTATGGTGGGGTGCAGATTTTGTGTCCTGCAGAGATAGCTGCTGCTGGCATGTCACAGGGTGTAGGGGAGAAAGAAAAGATGGGTCTGCTTAGTTGTTTTTATTTTTAAAAATCCTCAAATGAGACAAAAGCAAACAAAACAAAAACACCAAACCATGAACACCAAAACCTCAAAAAAAACCCCTGCAATGACAAGCCCATAATCTTCAGCTGTTTCCAGGAACATTTTGTTCTGGCAGTTCCACACAACATATAGTATTGTGAGAAGTGAGTAGATACACTGGGTGAAATTAATGAGCTGGACAAAGTCCATGCATGCTGCTCAGCTGAATGGGGACACAAATCTGCTTGTACCCTGCAGAGGACCATGGTGTACAGCCACAGCAATTTGTCAGTCTTGAGTTGAAGAACCACAGACACTCCTGCCATTTGTGTGCAGTTTCTCTGGGATTGTCTGCTTTATGCTACCAGATGGTGAATTTCTGTTATGAATGAGTGTGGTGAAAGGAAAATTTGGTTCTAGAAAAACACCTTCAAAACTATATAATTTAAATAACATGCATGTGCCAAGGAAGGGTGAGGGTCTGAAAGTTTTACAAATGCAGGAGATATTTGAGATTGCAGTACAACTTGAGACTTAGGTCCTGGTGTGGTAAACATATATTTGCTAAATTCCCCCTTGGGATTTTTTTTTGTTGGTTAAAGGTATGCTGAAGTGTTTTGATGGACCAAGGAGCCACATAAGAAATAATGTACTGGATGGCTAACTTGGTGTTGTTCTTCCTTCCACATCTGATGAGGCTCAACAGTTGCCAGTACAGCCTGGAAAAACTGGAAGAATAGCCCTATGAATTTTGTCAAAGATCCATGCATTTCATAACCATGTTTAAGCCACCTCCAGGGCCACATGAAGCAGTTCACCAGTACATTTAGTAAACAAAGGGAATGACAAGAGCTCAGTTATCCTGATTATAGACACAGTAGATGACTTGAATCTATGATGGCTACTTGCTGTTAAAAACAAAGCTGTATTTACATAACCTAGACATTTCCTATTAACCCTGCAAAGATTGCTGAAACCAAAGGCACTTGGTATAAAATATTTATCTTGTATTTCAATCTAGTGTATGAAAAATTAATTTTGAATTGCTTTTATTATTTAAGACAAATCAGAGATTTAAGTAGGAGAGTCAGAAATTAATTAATGTGACTAACAGGGAAATATGCATAAACAGTTTTAAGATACTTAGGTTTTGGCCTCCAGCAAAATCTTTCAGTCTTTTCATTTGAGAAATGTTCTGCCTTAGGGTCTGGATGACTCAGAATGACAGTAAAATGCATGAGCCTTTCACCTTAAGTCATTGCTTCAAATATGCTTCAGGTTAGTAGTCAAAGTCATATTTTCTAATGTATGCTCAGTGATCTGAAATATGATCCACAGGAACAGAGTCAGCAAATGACTGTGTCCAGAAACTGAGGTTTGCTGGTCCAGACTTTAAGCCCTTGGTTCTCAGAGGAGAGAGGAGTTCCTGTGCTGTGGTCCCAAGAACAGAGCCTAGGGAGAATTGGGTGCCTTAACACATGGCTCTGTGGCCAACGTAGAGAGATGAGAATGCACAAGCTTGCTGAGAAATAAGAATCTACCACTAACCAGTAGAATGTGTTGATGAGGCAGATATTACTGAATTTTTTTCCCATTCCAGAGGCCTACTGCTTGCTTGCAGTGTCAGCTTAACTTCTTGCTGATGATAACAAAAATGTGTCACTTCTTTTCCTAGCTGAGTGCTCTAAGTAGTTTTTTGCACATCCTGAGTCTTCTGTCACTTATGTTACCAAATTCTTTCCTGGAATGGCTTCAACAGGAAGTGAATCTGCTCAATTGCTCCAAGTTTACTCTTCTGCCAAACACTTAGCCTAGGATTAACACAAGCCTGCTGTGAGATGTGGGTTTGCAGTCCCTCAGCCAGGGTAGAGAACTGAACCAGGGTCTGCTTTTTCCTAATGGAGTTCTCTAACAGCTTTGAAGGCAAGGTTATAGAGGGGATATAGTTCATGCTTGCCTTCTTGCCCTTTACCTGGGAAGTTATTGCAAAATGTTGATGCTGCATCTAGATTTTTAGAATTAGTCAAGGAATTCTATAGCAGTGTTAAGATATTAAGAAGCAATTTCAGCAATATGGCTTGAATTTTCAACTTCTGAAAAGCAGCCTTGAAATGAGAATGTTCCTTGAATCTTAGTTTAAGATTTGCTTTCCACCAGATTTTGTACTAAATAGACTTCAGCATGCACATTTGTTTCAAGAGAGCACATGTTGATTAATCACATTTGTAGCAACTGAATGCCAAAATGCATTCAGTCCAAAATGGTTTTGCACAACTTTCCAGGCAAAAACTCTTCACAATAGACAGAGAGGTTTCAACCCCTTTTAAGGGATGGTATTGAGCTTTATCTCATGTCTGGAAGCCAAAATAAGTTGGCTTTATTGCCCATCCATGTGGTCCCTGGATACTCTTTGTCATTCTTAGAAACACCCTTTGGGGCTTTAGGTGTCTTCAGGTCAGTAGTGATTGGTGAGGGAACTGGTCCCTCTTCAGCTGTTTCAGGTAACTTGTGGAGTCATTTATCAATGAGCCTGTGGTGTGCACTGCTTTCCTTCGAGGCTCCCAATGGCTCTTAGATTTCTCTTCTCAATTACAATTCCAGCCTGGAGAAGAAATAGTGGCTCCTGACTTCACGGGTATAGTCATTTCATGATTGCTTCAGGAAATAGGTGGCCAGCTGGGGAGAAGATAAATCAACCATTTGTCCTCCTGTCTTTCAAGTAAATGGTCCATTGATCACCTCCTAATAGTCTTGTTGGACTAAGTCAAGAATCGGAACTATAGCACTCTACTAAAATGGCAATTCATCCTGCAGCTACTCAGGCTGACTTCACGGGTATAGTCATTTCATGATTGCTTCAGGAAATAGGTGGCCAGCTGGGGAGAAGATAAATCAACCATTTGTCCTCCTGTCTTTCAAGTAAATGGTCCATTGATCACCTCCTAATAGTCTTGTTGGACTAAGTCAAGAATCGGAACTATAGCACTCTACTAAAATGGCAATTCATCCTGCAGCTACTCAGGTGCATGACCCAAATAAGAGTATGAACAAACAGAATTTTTTTAAAATATTTTTTTTACAAAGCAGAGAGGCAATGCATCCTTTAGAAAGCAGTCTTTCCATACATTTTCTTCTCCGTAGGAAAATCTCTGACACAGGATTACTCAGCCCTGCAAAGAGGTATAAAAATGCATTCTGTAAACATGCATCTATTCCACTTTTTTCCTAGTCAAAATAGTGAGTTTGTTTTAATCCAAAGCTGTTATGATTTTGTTCCATTTTGCCTTTCAGTCTAAGGATATTTTTGGGTTTTGATTGTGTATTTTTCAAGCCATTTCAGTTGTGAAGCAGGAGAGGTTACTCTCGGTTGCTATTTGGACACTATGTCTTGAAGCTGCAAGAAGACTCTTTCAAAGTTGAAAGCTGCTAAACTTTTCTCCTTCTAGAAACTAGTTCTGTTCATCTGGACAAACCCTTTCAAAAGATGCAGCATATACTACAAAGCAGGCTTTCCTGTCTGGAGGAGAGGGATATACACAAAAGCTGCATTTTGGATTTAAGTGTAGGACAAGGATCAACAATTGCACCTAAGGCGTTTTCAATGCAGATATTCAGACCTGTTCTTACACAGTGTAATTGGACTTTCCATTAAATTAGATCAATACTTGGCTTCTTTCCTGATATACTATCACACTCTGCTGAAAAGATATTTTCTGTGATCCATAATAAGGCTTGCAGCTATTCCAATACTAATCACTGCTGAATATCAGCCAGGTAAAAGCAGAGAGCTGGGTAGTTTGAGTCAGAAAAAATATGGGCCTGAACAGTTTGTCCCAAGTTCTTATGATTTTTATTCATATCTCATATTCAAGATTGTAGGATTGTGTGGTGGGGAAGGAATTATTGGAGTTTGTTAAAGAAACAATTCATAAGCTTCATTTTTATTTCAGTTTGAGGTAGATGTGAAAGGGTACACACTGAAAAGTGAGGGGAGAGATGTTTTGAAAGTATATTAAATAGCTTTAAAGGTGAGGTATTTCATCCAGGGTAGGGAAGAGACAACTCTCCCTTACAGTACTTGTGCACATTGTTCCTTCTTTATACAACAATATTTTTGGAATCAGGACTGCTGGGACTCACCTTTCCCTTTTCCCTTCCTGTATCTTACCTTGTTTTTCACTCCTTTGTGACAAAATTTGTTCCCTTTATTTCTTCTTGTTTACTCTGAGAGCAGGTGCTCTATACTTGCACAACTTTTGTCTTTTTATGTGCAACAGTGTTTGTGCAACTATTTCCAGGCATAGAAGCTATTGACTCTTCTCTTACTTGGGAAGGAGACTGTCAGCCAAAGCCAATCATTGTGAATATTTCATGTAAGTTCCCTTTCCTTAAGTGTAAATTATAAGCTTTTAAATCAAACTCATCTTGTTTGTTATTTATAAAAGCATTTCATAAATGGTTTGCTTAGCTGTACTAAGGCAGTTATTAGTAATTAAATATTGATGTCTAACAGCTACTGAACTTCTGCAAGGATAAAGGAGCTAGATATGGTCTGCAGGATATCTTAAATGTTATGAAAATGTGAGAACACAATTACCATGTTATTAGGGTACTGATGTTGAAAGGATTGTTCAGACATTTAATTGGTATCAAACAGTATATGATTGTGTGTTGATTAGATATCAATTACAACAAAGCCCAAATTGACATTTGATAAGCATGGAAACTGATAGTTTGCTTTTGTTATGCCAATTAAATGGCTAAATATCTCCTGGAAGGCATTATAAATCATTAGACAATCACTGACATGTTTGGCAGCTTGTCAAGTGATCTGTAAACATGGGGACTTCTGCCTGTGTGTGCAACTCAACATCTCACAAACTGGGACTGTCTTCAGCACAGAGGCTGTGGATAGCCAAATACCCAATTCCACGGATTATGCTTTTCCTGGCTAGCAAAGTAATTGGCTGAAATGAAAGTATAAATATTTCCTGAATTGACTTCTACCCAGTAAAGCCAGATAAATCACAAGATCTTCTTACCCTGTTTTGCCAGTAGATATCTGATCTGAAAGTTGTTCCTTGTCATGGTTTAATCTATGTATATCCATATGCATATCTGCCAACACACTGATTTACATTTCTCCATGTAAATTAAGATTTATTCCTTTGTTAAATTGACAAGTGCCTTAAGACAGAGTACAACTGAAAGACTTGGAGGAGACAACGTAATTTTCTTTTGCAATGCAAGCAGTATGAGATTTTCTCACATGCTCTGTAGAACAAGGATTTTGTTTCAACCTTGAAGCCACTCAGTGGATGCTGTAACTTTGATGAGAGTTTAATATCAAAAGTAAATTAATGAGCATATAGGAAAGGGGGTTTCTGAGGGAAGGAGAGAAATCTATGTGCATATACCTTGGCAGGGCTTCTCATCAACTGGTATAAATGAAGATGTTTCAGGAGTTATGTTTCAGCCCAAGGCTTAATTGGACCAGTTACATGCTGATGCTGCAGCACAGAAAGGTAAGGGATGTGTGTTCCTGGAAATCTTGTCAGAAGAAACAATGTCTTGCTAGCTCTGTTATATTTCTGCAGTTATGTTTACAAATACATCCAGTGGACCTTTCCTATTTTGAATGAAATTCTGAAGGGAAAAGACTGGAAATATTCCTTTTCCAGTATAGATTTCTCCTGGATGCTCTATACTGTTTTATTTCCTGAATCCAAAGAAAGAAGTTCTCACTCCTGTGACTGATGCTTGGCAGCCTTTCCTCTGTGTTGAGCCAGGTGATGGCCATGACAAAAGGAAGTGGCAGTGATCCACAGGGATCAGTTTCCCCTTTCCTCTTCTCTGCCCAGAGGTTGTTATTACTGCCTTGGTTTCTTAAGACAGATGATTGCTGATTTGGGTTGCCTTTCTCCCTTCATGTTTGCTAGCCTACAGTGGCTCTGGTCTTTTGGTCTTTGCATCTGCACTAAAGAATACACACGGTTTATACTTATTATTTTTTCTCAGATAACTCACAAGGAACAAAAGAATCATTTCTGTCAAATGACAGATGATGGTGGCATTTGTCTGAATTCAGTTTCCCTGCATGTGCAGCTATGTAGAGCTATCTTACAAAATGCCTCCTTATTAATGTCTCAAGCTCCTGAAAGTTGTGTCCTATGGCATATTTGCTCAGACAGCCAACTCCTCTTGCATATAGCAGTGACAATAGCTGTGTGGTTAGCATATTGGTAGGTTTCTTTCCTTTATGCAATGAGATTCTATTTATTGCTTATGAAAAAAATTAATTCATCACAATACGAGAACACTTGACACTGAAATGCTGTAAGTGTCAGCAAGTGTTGTCATCATGATGTAATGTTGAAATTAACTGAAAATAGCTCTATTACATGCAAATGAAATGTTGCTTTGGGAAATGATCCATTCTGTGTCAACTCCTTTACCTAAACTGCCTTTGATTACTTTGATGTCTAACATCTTTCTCTAATTCAAATACCTTCAATGAGTGCTCTATAATCATTGTTGTGCTTCCAGCAGAGGGAAGACAGATGATTATGTGCTGCAACCTGTATGGTAGAGCAGAACTCTCAGCTATTGTTTGCATAGCTGAGTTATTGCCATTTGTTCCAAACAGTCTTGCTAGAGGGCTGGAAGAATGGGTAGAAATCTAGTTTTGAATCAGTTTAGAGTTTTTTCAAAGTGTTATCACTAAAAGAGTTGCTGATCGCTTCGTATAAAATATTCCAAGTGCTACCCAAGTCAATAGCAATCCTGTTTTTTTGTTATAATACTGAACAGAAAGCTTGTTCTTTTCCTGTTTCAGATGCTAAATATGCAATCTTCCAGCTCTTCTGTGCAAAATGTTGCTTCCTAGTAGGAGAAACTTACCATATGGAACATTACAAAGTTGTCTTTGGTGGATGTTTTGTGCTGTGATTTGTTGGTTTTTTTCCTTAAGGAAAAAAAAATCCAGACAAGCAAAAATTCTTTGACTTGTTTATTCGTTGGAGAAACTTACATGGAGTCCAGACTCAGTCTATGCAGCTCTGTCTACAGTAAAATGCATAATGTGAAATTGTGATGATTCACTGGTATATCACTTTAGAGGAGAAGAAATAAAACCAATCTGAAGTTGGAACATTCTATTTCAATGTTTCCCAAATGGTGTCTTGCTTTCTTTTGGCTGTGATTTGAATGTTTTGTCTTTAAATATATTGATACAGACTGGAGAAATAAAAATCAAAACAAGGCTTTTCACTTCTCCTGCAAAAATGTTTTGATTAGTCAAAAATGAATAGCAAGAATCCCTTTTTGCCTTCCCACCTCCAATTTGTCTTCAAAATGTTTAAACTTTGGGGTTTTTTCCTGTATTACATGAAGCTGCTTTCTGCATTGCTTCAGCTGTGCTCCCCTGATGTGTGCCTTTTCCCACTGAGTACTTTAAGTTTCACAAACATATTTGAAATAAATACATAACTACCATTAATCTTACAACTGAGTACACTATATACTGTAAAAGAGTCACATGTGTGTCTCTCTGTCAGCTCACTGCATTGCAGCCCTCCATTTCTCCCCCTAGCCCTTTTGCAGACTGGATTTTCACACCTCTGTCTCATGGTGAGTTTCCTGAGTACTTGAAAGATGCTGCTGTGAGCAATTTTGAGCAAGGAGTCATCCAAAATGAGGTAAAAATCACAGCATTTCACTGTCTCTTCACTATCCTAGGGAAAAATTTTCCCCTCAGAAAACTTTGGAGAAGCACTCCTGCTTGCAGCAAACACATAATTTCTTCAGTTAATTAGCTTAATTGTAGCTTTGAGCACTCAATCTCATGCTTGCATTGTTGGGGTAACTTCTGGGTCCAACAGAGAATCTCAAGTTCTGCTTGTGGCTTGGTAGGAGTTGTTGAGGAGGGGAGAAGTCCTGCTGTGAGCTGCTGGAGGTAATTAAAAGGCTGATGAGGGTGGTAATTCTCCAACTGTAGAGTATTGATGGTGTTAAGAGATGAATTTCTGGCCCCATTTGAATCCCTCTTGGTGAAAATCTAGCTGTGCCAACCACAGCCCTATGAAAACTGAAGGTGAGGTGACAGAAGCAAGTGCCATTTCAAATCACTGTGCTGCCTACAAGATGAGACAGCCATACAGCAGGTGCTTTGGTAACACACTTTCTTCCTGATTGGAAGGAAGATGATAAGAACAAACAGGGATTTAAAGAGCTTTCCACTTTGTCATTCTTATCCTGCCCCATCCTGATCCACCGTAGGAAAGGAGCCCTTTGGCCATCACGTTAACAGAGATGAATGGAGATGGATTCTGTTGGAATCTTGGCTTATCTGTTGTTTCAACTCATTTCCTAAAGCATTTGCTTTCTGTGGCAACTTGTACAGAAATGCAATTTGCCAGTGAGCGAGTTTGTGTTTTCAGTTAGCTCTTTGCCTTATAGTATGTGATATATGTCAATGAAATAGCAACGTGGATCTTGGACTCAGTAAAACTGAGCTGGTTTAGAGTGAGGGAAGAGCAGTATGTCTTCAGTAGCTCAACTGCTGATCATTTCACTTTACCAGAAGTCAATTTTTGAGATCATAAGGAGTGTTATCATCTGGATGTATATATTCTGCTCTAGCTGCACTGTAAATTGGCTGCTTTAAAAGAACTACATTTACTGATGTAAAATATAGAGTGGAGATGGTGTGCTGGCACTAGGAATCCCTAGTTTCTCAGCTTGTACTTTGAGGAACATGTGAAGCTTGTTCCTGCTCTCAGTAGGACAGACCTGACCCTCTTCCCATTATAGATGACTTATTCTCAACCAAAATGCCTTTTTTCCTGGCAGAGGTTTCAACCATTCCCTCTCCCTGGTCAGCTCACAGGAAGGAGCTGCTAGGGCACTGCAAGGAGGGAACCAAAGAACTGCTAACAGTGAGGAAAGCAAAGCTGCACCTTTCAAAGTGTGGGTTGGACTATAGACTCCTATTAACTTCTGTGGCTCTTAGATCACAGGTGCAATTCTGTATTCATGTTCTTTCAGTTCAGCAGTAGCAGCAATACCTTAAAAATGACAGGGGAAGTAAGTAATAAAAGATGTGATGATGATATGTCAGAACAGATTATTAATTTGAATGCTCTGTTGTAGCAAAGAATGCTTATTAGAAAATTAAAATGAAATGTAGCAAGCTGAGGTGCTCAGAAAACTATCTACCTGGAAAAATCTTTCCTTTTACACGAGCTTCTTAAACTGAGAGAAGAGCAGAGAGTGATGGAACAAGAAGTCAGATAGGCCCATTAATCTTCTTTGGATGGTGAAAATAAAGATGGAAATACCATTTACTTACCTAGGATTTGTTTGAATGGTATGGACTAACATCATAAAACACATTCGACAGACCCGACAGAAGGGAAAATAAAAACACTTTGATAAGAGATGGACAGGATTCTTTCAGCTGACAGCAGCACTTCTTTTTCCCCCAAAACTGCTGCCCAAAGAACAAAGTTTGTCAAAACTGTACAGCAATTTGGAACAGCTCTGTGTCATCTTAAAACAGAGCAAACAAAAGTGCACTTCCAGAACTGCCAAACTACTTGCCTTAATTTTACTGAAGTTGAGCAGAACAGGGTAGTTAAGATCTGTTTAACACAGAACAATATTCTGATAAGTATGTAAGAAGCATCTGTTCTTTAACACAGTCTCATCCTATTCTCTTTTTCAAGGGCAAAATAGCCCAGTTCCTTGTCCTGCATCCTCTGCAATATGTATTCCAGCCCAGGAATGGCTGTACAAAACCAGAGGAAGGGATCTAAAGACTTGTCATCTGAAAAGTGTATGCAAATAATGAATGATCCTTTCTTATTTTTTAAAAATCAGTTGTCTCAAACTCAGTCAGCAGCAGTTTGTTTAAAGAAGTTTGCCCTTGAGCTCAGAGTAAGGATGATGAATTGCATAAAGATCAGCTTTTCAGTGCTAAGTATTAGAAGATAAACTTTTGAAAAAATTAAGAAAGTGTAAATTCCTGAAAACTAACCAGCAAAAAAAAAAAAAAAAGACCATCTTCTGTAACAAGTCAAAGCTCTAGGACAGAAGGTGAGCTCAGTGTTCTCCTCTATGCTCTGTTTTAGTTCACTGATTATAGAAAACTCTATTGAACCTGTCATCTGAGAACCTCTGAAACATAAGCACTCTGATCTTTTCTTTACCCTCCCTCACCTTTTCCTGGGGAAGATAAGTGTGTGCACTGCAGCTTTATTATAAACATCAGCAAGGATTTCATAAAGAAACTAAAACCTCAGCTTGCAAAAAAAAAAAAACCCAACCAGAAATTGCCCTCCAGAAACATTCACAAAAAATGGAACCCCAGTACCTTTCAGTAAGACTACTGGAACAGATTTATGAAATTTTACTGTATCTGGTGAACAAAGAGTCATCTAATTTTGTTGGATTGAATTGATTTGACAGTGCATGCTGCAGTGTGGGGACCCAGTTGAAACCTCATGACTTCCATGTGGCCCCACTGCTGGATCTATCTCCCTTTGGGATCTATGGTATGGGGTTTTGTGAGGAAGGAAAAAGCTGGGGCACATTCAGATCTTGTCTTTATATGGAATATGGTCATGCATGAGGGAAAAGCTGCATAAAAAAGTTTAGTTATAATCCTTAAGCTGAAGCTGCTTTAAAGATTGAATCTGGGCTTGAATGTCTGGGCAGTGTCTGGGGTGTACTTTTGCTGCTGCATATTAACGTGGCCAGTTGTGTTACAAAAAATTCTGTATCTTTCAGTGTAGACATCATCTCTCCATGGATTAATCCTTACCTTCTTGGAGTTAGTAGCAAAACACCTACTATTTTACTGGGTCATGATCCATTGCACTCTTATTCTGCATTTTACTGACACTAGATGGCATTTAAGACTCTCTTACTAGCTGGAAATGATCTGTGTCTAGCAATTCTTTCCTGTAGTAGCCCCAGTTCAGGGAAAATGTGGTCCCCTCTTCTGTGCCTTTTCCACTAATAGAAATTGAATTCTACATGCCAGATTGTTATTTACTGCATATAGCACCACTTGGCGTCTTGTTGCTCACTGTGTCATGTAAACACTTCTTTTTTTTGCAGCCTGACATTTGAACCACTACTGCAGATTTGAGTTTAATTCATAAGAAATGCTTCGGAGATGTGCCAGCTCCATTTAATAAAATAACCTAAAAAAAAGGTCAAAGGCCAAAGTTTCAGCCTTCTCTGAGGCCACAGTCAAGGCTGTAATTCAGCTAAGGACCAGTGCTACCTGCTGACCCTTGCCTTGCCTCTAATTCCAGTCAGAATGTGTTCCACCTGGTTAGGATCTGTGGTGCTGATGGGTGTTGGACATCTCCTGTTCCTCTACTTCCTTGCATTGCTGCTTGCTTTTATATGTTCAGGTCATTTAAATATATTCATCAGGGGCTCTGAAACAACTGAAATACTCAGGTGCCTCTGAAGTTGACAAGCATAGGCACTCAAGTGTGTCAGGCACTGGTGTACCCAGACCATAATTAATTCCTAAATTTCCTAAGAAGGGAGAGTGCTTCTGGGTGGTTTATAAATGCAAGAAACCAAAGGTTGAATTGCAACCTACAACTCCGATCTTCCACCAATGTGTTTGTACTTAAATATCTATAAGTAGCTTACAGGACTATTTATCAATACAATGAAGGCTGCAGGAACTCCTTCTTAAGTTTGACTTGATATTTAGAGATAGAAATTTGCTTCTGACATAGCAAAGAGATTACATTGTTTGTGTGAGATGGGAAGAAAAGAATTACAGTAATCTTTTCTTGTTTTACAGCTTTATGTAGGAGGAGAAAGATTATAGTATGCTTCCATAGGAGCATGGAAATGATGGGGAAATTATCTGCAACATTTTGAATAATGACCTGGCATACATTATAATCCTGTCCCACTGCTGCCTTTGCCATGTAGGCAGGTCTGTTGTGAGTCTGTGGGTAGGCACAGTTCTTAAAAGGGAAGAGAATCATCAGTTTTTTGTTTGTGAGCATAGACAGTAGCAGTTTGAGTAAAATCAGGCATTCCAATGGCATGAAGGAAAAGGCCTGGCTGTTTAATAGAAATGCACATTTTGAATGAACTGACAAAGGCATCCTATTACTTGAATGTGTACATTCCTTGTTTTTTTTCCCCCTAAAGAAGTCAGTCAGGAAATAGGGACACATTAGCATTATAAACGGTATTGGCAAGGAAGGAAAAGGCCAAGAATGATTTATTTTTAACTTTTTATTTAACAGAAAGCTGTAGATACCTTTTTTTTTTTGGTATTTTCTTAATACTTGATGTTGTTTTACCGGGCCTTCAAATGAAGAGTGCAAGGTCTTTGATCAAAGGATCAGAAAAGGGTGTCTGGTTTCAGGGAAGGAAGTTTTTCTTTTTTTTTTTTCATGGAAAGCTCCTTTGTGAGCTCTGATAGCAGAGCTTGTCAGGGGATCTCCCAGACCTTGTTGCAATTCCATTAACAAAACCAGTACCGAGATGACAGTTTCCTCCAGACATGCAGGATTGGTCCCTTACAAGTGTCTGAGATGAGCAAAAACTCCCCACCCTTCTGTGCTCCCACCCAAAGTCAGGGCAGGGATACCCTGAGCCAGAGGGTGTTAGGCAAAACCTTATTGTCCTGCACACCTAACAGTCATTTAGGGCATGATTATTTACTAAAGTCAAGCATAAATTTTCCTTACATTAACTCTAGTGGGTTTGAGTTTGTTTACTTTCTTCTTTCCCATTTGGAAAGGTCGTTGCAAACTACTTATGCAAAATTCATCCAGGTGGCAGGAGTCCCACTCAGTGGATCCCCAAAACAGTGAACCAACTGATGTGGAATTTGCATGGAGGTTTTGGTGATAGCTTGTTCTTGAGCTAACACTCCTCACCTGGTGCCATCCCAGCAGACTTTTGATTGGGCAGAGAGGGATTTTGTTTGACTGCAATCACCTGTGAGATCTGTTCTTAGAAGACTGGAGGACAACAAGGTCTTGTTGCAGCATGTCTGTTGGGGTCTGGTGACTTCAGCAATCAAGGGATGTGGACATTGCTACCTTTGCTTTTGGAGCTAGATAGAGAATCACTTATGAAGAATCAGTCTGAGGTAAAGCTTTGGGGTTCTTGTATTAACACTATAAATCATCAGAGACTTCTGCTGGGTGGATGATGTAATTTTTCTTGCAATTTTTTTTCTGTTTGATATTTATTAAAAAAATTATTTGGTACAGGAGAGAAGATGGAAATAGGAGTGTTTGTTTTTTTTGCAGGAATGAAAAACAAACTGTAACAACTGGTGGAAGCAAATTGTGAATATTAAAGAATCTTGTTACCTTGGTAATTTAGCAACAGTGGGCTGCAGTGCAGAGATGGGAATAAAAGCAGCTTGTAAATATGAACAGGTCAAGTCAAATCTGAGCAAGAGAAACCTGTCCATAAATGCAATGTACCCCAGGGGAGCCTTAAAATCTCTGTTAAGAAAACAGCTCATAAAAATCCGAGGCAGCACAGCTCCAGGACTGACATGATACATGAGAAGTGTTCCTCCTGTAGCTACAATGCCATCTCTGCTGCAGAAGGACTTGTTAAACGTGTTAAGCACCTGGTGCTGCTGGGTGGGTAGATGATGCTTAATGTTTGCCCATAGTGGAGTTTCCTTTTATCTCAAGTTGAGTACAAAGACCTTTACATCTTCAGGTGTCAGGTTTGGTCTTGGGCTCCGTACATGGATATTTATTAGGCCTTTGCTGTTTCAGGATACAGATAGAATTCTTGCTATTTTTTCCCTTTCCTTCATTTTCCACATTATTTCTTTCCTTCTCAAACCTCCTATCTTGCAACAGAGGTAAATTAGTATTTTGCTCCCTACTGCAGATCTAGTTAGTTCAGACAGAGTTTAATGGAGTGAGAGCCTTAATATTATCCTGGAGCTGAAGTTTTCCACGGAAAAATCATTCAGAGCTCAGAAAATTGCAGGTCAGTTGTATTCAGTAAATTAGACTGGTTTACACTGATTCTTACCTGGCAAAAATACCACTAGCAGAGAATCCAATCAGAGGTGTTTTTCTTTCTCTATTCTGCTTTCACCATCATGTTGTGTTGTGCTTCTATCAGGACTAAACTAAATCTGTGACTGAGCCATTCTAGTAGCAGAAGTAATAGAGTCTCACTAGAACTGGGGACATTTTGTGGAAGTTTCACTAAGGGATGTAAATGTGACTTTTTTCTTGAAGGATGCTTGTCTGCTGGTTTTAAGAGTTTCTGAGACTGCCTCTTGCTTTCAGTTGTTACAACCTGTTTCAGAACAAAAACCAGACACCTTTGAACTGCAGAACTTTCTGGGCTGCGAGGATGTTCTTAACTGTCACTGCGATGTCACAGCTAGCAACAAGACAGGCAGCAGTGAGACAGAGCTGCTTCTCTTGTGTGTTGCCCAAAATAGACATCTCAGAAACTTTCCTTGGGGTGTAGTGGAAAAAAAAATGGGTTTTCTTTCATTTATTTGGAAGAGGAGCCTATTTTTACAGAAGACCCTATAAATATGCTCTGAAATATATTTCTCCTACTTGCTGTGATGGAAATGTGTTTTTTAATCAAGTCCCTGTGGAAAGACTGTTTCCTCTACTGAAGAGGATGGGAAGATCCATGTCCCGTTTCCATTCTTACAGCCAAAAGACACTGAGTGGATTAAACTTGCCTTGTACACCCTGCTAAAGCTGAAGGAAAGCAGTAGTCCTATTAAATTTGGAGATGCCAGAGGCTACATCATCTGTGATGGACAAAGGATGGTCTTGGAAGCTCTGATTGCAAAATTTGTGATTTGCATCATTGCATTCATGTCTACTTTTGCTCTTACAAATCCCAAGAAAAACAAGAAAAAAGGTGCCCCGAAGACACCAGCTGAGAGTCACAAAACATCATCTATTATCTAAGTCATTAGTAGGCATTTCCATTATGCTGTAATTATTTATTGATTTTTATATGGTATGACCATTATGCACAGCACTCACTGAACTGATGCAGTAGTCAACAAATTTTAAAATCCTCTTATCTGACCTATTTTTATCAGCTTAAGCCAGTTGTGTAACAACAATGAGGTTCTAAATTGTCAAAAATGAAAAGAAAAGAGGAGGACTGGGCAGAAATAATGGGTAGAACATGTTGTTGTTTTCCCCTTGTACTCTGAAAAAGCATGTGTGAGCCAAGCCCTACCAAAAAGCTTCCATAATATTTCTCTTTCTTCACAACTGCTCCAGTTTCCCAACAGCCCATCTAATCTCACATTCTAACCACAGAAGGGCCAGTACCAGATGGATCAGAGGACAATTCAAAATCTGTGATGGAGATAACCAGTTTGAAGCATTTTTTCTATTTGTTCAAAGGCAAACAGCATGGAGAAGCAGACATGGTTTTGGTCCCACAGGCTGAATGTGAAGTGCAGCCTGGAAAAGGGAGAAGAGCTATTTTGCCTACTAGTTTGTAGGGTACACTGGTCACCACTGGTTGAGTGCCTCATAGTCACCATTTGAGTTTGATCCCAAGATTTACACCCATTCTTGCTTCATTTCTTTTTTTCTGCCATGACACATACCATGCCAAAAAAAAACCCCAACGAAACAACAACTTGAAGAAATATTTGAAGAGCAGGCATTAACCACACACCCCCCCATTTGTTATTGTTTATTTTTCTTTTTGGAGGGTCTTTTTTCTTTTTATTTGGAGGAGATTAACATAACTTCAACAGGACGTTTTCCATACTTCATGTACGTATGCACACAAATGTACAAAATAATTTTATGGATTGTTGGATTCAAGTAAGCCTCTGTTCACTTTTGAAAAGCTTAGGTTAATAAAGAAATGTGAATTTGGTATCCAAAATGATACTGGGGAAATTATGAAATAGGATTCAGTGCTTATGCAAAATAAAGCCTGTTAATAAAATTGACAAATTCCCATCACAATAATTCAAGGTGGAGCAATTATCCTATGTGAAATTTCAATAGTCAGTGCTTTATTGCCCCCACAAATCTCTTGACAGACCATGTGGTTTCATAGAAATAGAGCTTGCTCTGCCTTGTTTCTGTCCCTCAATGATCTTTAATCAAATAGAGGAATGGACCTGAGGAACTTGCAGGTCTTAGACCCGTGGACTTGTTTTGCTTTCTTTTTTGTGTAATAGTGATGTGACTGAAGGTATCTTATTGCTCTCAGAGGAGTCTGCACAGCAAGTACAGTCCAAGACTGTTGGCTGTGTGACTTCTAATGTAACTGTGATACATGCTGACTTTTGATGCATATCTCTTGTAAAATTTGCAGACCCTTTGGGGATCAAAGAAACATCAAAATAGAAGCAGAGAAGTAAAGTGCTGTCAGGGCAGAGGTCAAAACCACTCCTCTTTCCTTCTTCCATGTATATAGGGCAAATACATTCCTTTACATTCTTTGAAAACTCAAATTCTCTCCAAAGCAGACAGTACAGCAGTATCCTTGTGGGTTTTTACCTCCAGAAGCTGTCAGCAAAGACAAATCTACAGGCTATGAAAGAGAGAGCACAGGATCAGCCATCCAGTGTCCTTGGGGAATGACAAATATTTTCTGCTGAGGTGGAGGAGGAGGACAGGGATTGCCAGAAAGCACATTTTTATGGCAACTGAAGTAATGAACTCAAATGAAAGGAATGAAATAGAGGTTTACAGTAAAAGTGCCATTTTTGTTTTAACTACAGTGTTGCTACTGCAAAGCTATAAATTAGAACAGGGTACTTAGGTATGATGAAATAAAACAAGAAAGGCAGAGTCCTTAGTAATGGGGAACTTGGAGGAGCCCAATCTCTAGTAATTGAACTACATCCCACATTGGAAGTATCCCGTGTCTGCTCTCAGCTGGCAATTAACAGGGCTAGCAGAAAGATCTGAGGTGCAACTCACACAAAGGGGATGTGCTTTCCTAGCTCATCAGGAAGCTTGTTTTTACTAATGATTAAGTGCTTGGTTCCCTGATCCTGGACTGGAGATCTGTAACTGATTCCCATGACATGTTTTTCTGGCACTGATACTTAGAGAAATCCATAGGTTACCGTGCAGTCTCCTCTCCAATAAACATTTCTCATGTTTATTTCATCTTTACCAGGTCTTTATATCCACCTTTGCGACACAAAATTGTTGAGACCCTGAGATTCTAACATCCTGTTCTGCCTAGGCAGGGAGAAGTCTGTGTACCTTATTGGCCTCAGTGTCATCTATTTTTTCCCTTCTGCTTTTTTTTCTTGTGGGTAGAGACTCCTTTTCAAGAACTCTAGGAAGACTGGAGGCTGCTACATTGAGAGAATGGGAAAAAACACAGAAACTGTTCTTAGAAGACTCAAAAAAAGAAAATACTAATGTTGGTCAATTGATATTTAATAATGGCTTACAGACAAAGGATAAATGATAGGCAAATCCCACTGGATATGGAGAGAATCCATTTCTTTTGATTTAGTGTTGCAGTAGATAGAACTGCAAGAAATTCAAATGCAACCTCAGTGACTTTTTGCTGCTCTGTAGTTCCTTACTGCTGCTTCATTTGCTAGTGCTCAGAAGTGTCCATTGTGGTCAAGAGGGTAACTATAAACATTCAAAAGATGAGTTAATGAGCTGCTAAATCTCAGGAAGTAATGTGCATCATTAGTTTAGAGCTTGCTCTGCTCTGGTATGTAAGAAAATGCTTTCTTTTCTTTAGAAGCCACCTTTTGTCTCCAGGTACTCTCCTGTATTTCAATTGCTTTGGAAGATCCAGGCCAGATTTCCAGCTTGTGTGCATTCATGTAGGCCTCCCCAAACGAGACCACTATGCCAGTTTACACTTGGTGAGAATGTGTTCCTATATATAAAGTACCAGCTATATAATGTCTTAAAACTATCTTCTGTCTAATATACAATGAAGGGAAGTGAATGCACAGTGAATGGAAGAGGAACAACTGGTGATAGCCAGTAATGTCTGAATACCTGTAATGCTGTAGGTAAATTCAATGAGCTGAACTTGGTGGACTTTTGAATGTTTTGTTGGGTAGCTCAAAACCTGCTGTGTATAAGGATGGATGTCTGTCAGACATTCCTTCCTATGGTAAACCAGAAATACTTCTATACATATAATGTCACAAATCAAATGTGCTCAAGGTTCAGATGTTCTCGTCACAGAAATCTGATAAGTGTCTTATAAGTGGATGATCTTGTAGAATCTCGTCACAGAAATCTGATAAGTGTCTCACAACTGGATGATCTTGTAGAGCTGATTTCAAGTAATTTCCTACAACCACTTTCATTCTGTCTTCTAAGTGACAGCATTTTTCAGAGGGCCAGACTTTTTGAAGGAACAAGGAAGGGACTTCACTAACTTCCTGGCTGGAATGTGTCATCTGCTGCCACTGCTTGATTCAGGCAGGATGTCTTTGAATGAATTGTAGTCACTTCATAATACAGCACTTACTTTCCTTGCATGGGAGGGGTTACAGCCCTGTTCCAAATCACATAACCATGCATCAGTTCTCCACACAGCTTGGTCTCTACCTACTTTTCAAGCTATTAAATGGATGTTACAAAATAAACATTTATAGGTTAAGTTAGACTTCTTTTCCCTTTCCTCTTCCCAACCTGGTGTCATGCCCTTGCCTGATAATTCTGTCCAAATATGGCCTGAGATTTATGAACCTGATTCATAGTAGCTTTATCCTGCAACACATCATGATACAGCAATAAACAGGAAACATTCCTTGTATTGAAAGGGACATTTTCTGAGGCAGAACTTCTGTTCTGAAATTTCAGTAGGACAGATAGTTCTTCCTCCAAAATGGATAGATATTATAGGTATAAATGGCTTTCGTATCTTTTTGCAAATCTACTCCATGGCATAGATATTATAGGTATAAATGGCTTTCATATCTTTTTGCAAATCTACTCCACGGTAACATCTTCCACTTATTTGCTCAGCATAGGGCTCAAGATGCAACCATGTGTTGTGTCATGCCAATATTCTTGCCTGCAGCAGAGAGAGATTGCATAGAAGCCTCACATCCAGTCAGCAGCAGGACCTCACTCCTGCCTTTTTGAGAGCTAATGGGATCACAGCCTGGGATCAAAAGGTTACAGTAAATCAATAGTCACAAATCTGCACTCATAAATCTCTGTGTGGAGAAGAACTACATAGAGGCCTCTGTGCAGGGTCTTGTAGATAGGTCTCATTCATAAAAGATTTTGATTTCTTATTGTGGTACAGATATTTGTTTTGACAGGATATCAATGCTACTGTGAGCAGCCTTTATCAAGCTGTTTGTGCTGAGCTTTCTGGAGATGACATGTGCACCTGCCTGTCATTGCCACAACTTATCCTCCCACCTGCTCCACTCAGTTCAGTCCTTATATTAGTTCTCATACAGTAAAACTAAAGGGTGTTGGGGGAACATCCCATCTATGGTTGCACTGGAAAGAATTACTGGAAGAAGTGAGTTAACAATTTATTTTGCCTGGTCTTCTTTAAGAATTCAGATAGTAAGATCTTTTTTCCAAGGGATAAAGATCTAACTTTTGGATGGTGGGTTGTTTTTTTTTCTGTGGAGTCTCATCTTTTAGGGCAAGGGAGCAGTTTTACAGGGGCAACTTGAATTAGGTTCACTCTTAGAAGTAAGTAAATAGCTTATGTTCAGATGTTAGGTGCCTCTTCACATCTCCTCTGGTCCTCTTAACTCTTCTTGTAGAGCTATTTCCATGTAATTCAGACACTGCTTTCAAATAATTAGGCTTGAATTTATACAGATTATTTTCAGCTGCTAGCAAGCAAGCAGACAATGTTCTTCCATACTTGCTGAATCTTTGGTCAAAAGCTTTTCTCATTGTATTGCAGTGCCAGATTTACTTTGGCAGGGGAGCTTGGTTGGTCCACTTCTCTGCAGAGCAGATGGGAAGAAATAGCAGGTGTACTTCCTCTCCCCCCTGTGTCAGAGTGCTTCCTGTACTGAAGGCATGCTCTTTGTGGAGATGTAGCTCATCTCTGAGGGCAAGGATAACAAACCTGGTGTGACCAAGCAGAGGTCAGAGCTACTTGGGGCACTGCTGTAACAGCTTGCTGGAGCACATTGCAATAGATCATCCTTTCCTGTCTGTTCTATTTTTCTTGAGGAAATAAATCACTTGGTTGTAGCTGAGAAGCCATGTGGTTTTGACATATATTCACTTCTCTGTTCTTCTTAAAGGAAGGACTGTGCTTATGAAGAGATGGGATGAGGCTGTGCCCTTGATTTGCTATTGAATGTGGAAGTGGTTTAAAATAGGATAAAAGATGTACTTATGAAGTGTGCAAACTACAATGCACAATTTAATGTGTTTTAAAACTGGAATATACATAGGGCACATACTTCTGTACATATCACTCTTTGATTTTGAGCTCTGGACTCAGGTCCCATTACAATGCTCTTACCAGAGAACATGTGTGACAAGAACTTTTTTTTTATGCCTGAACTTTTTTGTTCAAGAGACAAAATTCAGCAAGTCACACCGAATGGAACTTTTATTTTGGTTTCTTTGGATTTTCTTTTTTGTGTGAATGTAACCTTTGGACTTCGAGAAGTTTCTTTCTTACTGGATTTCTGGCCTGGATTTCTCCAAGCTCTCAAGTTGAGACCATCTAGGAAACTCAGGTCCAGTAGTTGGTGAGTGCTAGATGCCAAATGCCAAAGTATCTAAAAGACTTGGCACTGTAGTTCAAGCCATACTGATAAGCTAATGTACAGAAAAGGAAAGGGAAGGAGAAAATATTTGATTATTGCTGGTGTTCCTGACAAATACAGGGTTTCTTTATAATATGAAATGCAATCTCTCTAGTCTCAAACGTGGAGATTTTTTCCCCTCTAAGGGTTTCTTTATAATATGAAATGCAATCTTTCTAGTCTCAAAAGTGGAGATTTTTCCCCTCTTTTGAGAGGACTTTTACAACATGGTGAGGGTATCTGTTTACTCCTAATTATCTGAATCTGACCAACCTTTCACTACTACTTCAGATTTGTCATGTGTTTCAGCATATACAATCCAGAGTTGGGTTTCCTTTTCAAATCAAGTATTGTACTCAAAGGTTCTGTAATACACTACAAACATCAGGTTTCTATGGTAATTTTTTTGGTTTTGGTTTTTTTCCCCTCTCCAGACTCTGACGGGTGTTGAGTTCTTATTCCACAAAAATTCAAGTGACTCTCATCTGAACAGGATTCTCATTGCCTGAGTACTGCTTACAGATGGTTTTGTTTCTTGAGTTGGTGTAGCTTCTCTTGAATATTTTTGTCAGTTTAAATCATGTCATTTACAAGTACAGAAATCCCTTGTTGTTCCCCTTTTTTTTGGTATAAAATGCTATTTGAAACAGAACTCTGTATTTTACCTCTTGAGATATTAACTTTTTTTTCCCCACATGCTTTTTGGCACATGGAGAATCTGCCTTCAGTGGCTCTAGAGCAGCTGGAGGTCTTGTCCTATGACATTTCTGATTACTCTGCCTAGATTAATCATGAGCTCATGATAACCAGTACAAATAACTAAAACAGTGAGGGGGAATTAAGGGTAAGACTTAAAGATGCTCAGCACTGCAGTGACTAATGCTGAGTGACTTGACTCCCCAGTTAAACCAAGAACCTTTGCTTTCAGCATGCAAGTTCACTGGAGGTGAATTAGAGCACATCCATGTAGCCAGGTGCAGAATCATGTTTCAGAAGGAAGGTATAAATGCTGGGTATAAATCCTGCTTTCTTTTAACATGTAAAGATGAGTGTGTGATTTAGGAATTTTTTTTGGTCTTTTTTTTTTTTTTTTTTTTGATAGACTCATCTCTGAATAAACAGGTGACCTCTATGTTGTTTTAACTGCAAACCTTAACAGACTCACATAACATTTTTTTTGGTCTTTTTTTTTTTTTTTGATAGACTCTTCTCTGAATAAACAAGTGACCTCTATGTTGTTTTAACTGCAAGCCTTAACAGACTCACATAAGAGTTCTTGTTCAAATTTGTTTTCCTATTTGACTAAACTTTGTGACATTTTACTACACCATTGCTTAGGCTATGGAATTAAGTTTTACCTCTGTTTTTAACACTGTGCCAGTGTGTCTATGATTTGGAATCTGCACTAACTTGTAGGAATACTGTTTGATAGCTGACAATTTCTCTATATTCACCTTTTCAGTTATGCTTATAATAGGTGAATAAAACAGTAGAAAGTGTAAAATAGTTAAAATTGAGCTTCAAGAACTACAGCAGGGAAGGGGAGAGAAAAAGCTGTTTGCATTCAGATGCTTGAGGTAGTGCAAGTTCTATGTTGGTGTCTCCATACATGCAGTATTTGAAACACTTTTCAGTGTTTATCTTAGATCCTTCTTATGCTATTTATAACATAAGGAAAACTCCTTTATATCTATTTCTGTCTTTATATTTAGGAATAAATTAGGTTTTACTGTTCCTTGTTACTTCAGCTAGTTAATGGGACTAATGTGCATTTTAAGGGACTAAAGAACCAAGACATTTCACCTGGCAGAAAAATATTCTTTTAAGAGATACTAGTCTATAAGTAAATGAATGCCTTTGCAAGAATTGATTTATTAATGGACAGACTTATGAAATCAATCAGCCAAAGTGCCAGTGACACATTCTTCCTTAAACATTTGCTCTGGGTTGGCTGACTCACACTTGAAAATGTTGCAGCTTCACTTGGGACAGTATCTTTTAGTCAAGAATATCATACAGTAAAATATTATATTTTATTTTGTAAAGTTCTCCCTGCCTTAATTAGTCTCAGGAAACAGAGGTTTTAGGATTTGCTGGTCCTGGGAGTCCCTTTGTACAGACAAAAGCTGGTCCACCCTTTGAGTTATCTGGTAGCCATCAAAAATGTATCCTGCTTCTTTTAATCCTCTTTGCAAACTGCAGACTCTGTGGCTGGTTTGGTTTTTTAATACTTTTCATCGTTTCTCTCCAAAGTCTGGAATTATATATATATCTTTCTAGTTATACTCCTAAAAATTTATTCACTAATAAACATGTAGCTTCACTGCTGGAGCCTGGAAATTGAACTGGTACACTTGGACATGTGGCATAAAGTCATAGGTGAAATTTAATCTGTATTATGAAGCTGATTGCACTACATAACTTTCCTTCAATATTAAAAGCAAACTAAAGAGAGCATTTTCTTAAAAGAGAATAATTGGATTTGAAAAATTTCTAAATGCTTTCATGAAAATGGCTATTTTTTCCTATCAGTAAACAGTAGTTTTTCTAATAGTCTTATCATTTTTCCTGTAGTCAGAGAATTGCTGCCTGTGTTTGGTCCATATAGATATATACATAAAGAGTATGTACCTATATGTCTCTCTATACAGGAATACATACATATATATGTACATATATTGTTTTATTACATTATCAAGTTTCAGCTTTCCCTAATACTGAAAGTGTGTAGGAAAGCTTTTTGGATTATTTTGTTCCAGATGTCTTAGCCTTTGACTTCCCAAATTGCATTTTACTCGTAATTTCTGCTCATGTTTCTAATCCCTCTAATCTGCAGGTTTCATTACCATGCTGTTTACTATCTTCCTGATCATTATTAGAAGTATTAAATAGAACTAACAGTGATGCCTACAGAATTCATGCATTTGTCATTTAATATTGCAATATTAAGATATCTTGTAATTTGTAGACCTCAGCTTCAACCTGATAAGAATTAATTGAGAGTAAATCTATGCAACATAGTTTTGAATCTCTAAAAGTCACATATTTTAAATCTACTAAGGATCTCTACTGATCTTGTTTTGTCAATAAAAATAGTAGTGCAATCAGCTCAGCTCAAAGAATGTGACTGTGACAAGCCCATTCTCTTTTATTCTAGAACCTGAGAGCTGTGGAGGCTGCTGGTTCAAAGATGTTTGTATCTGTAATAACAGAATTTTGGTCTCAGAAAAATGTATTGCATGTTCTAAAGCTACACTACAATTATTAGCTGTATCAATGCATAAAATAGCATGTCATCAGGTCTCTGGTCTTGTCAAGAAGGTTGCATGGAGATGGTAGAATTCTACACAAGGAATACAAGAATTGGAATATCTTGGTTTCTGGTGAAACAAGAGAAACTTGGTCTCAGAGTATTCTTTCCAAAGCAGAAGATTAATTTCAGCAATAGTTGCAGGTGGACAAGAACAATGTGAAATGCTTGAAAACTCATAAGAAGCTCATTGCAAACATGTTATTTGTACTTGTGGAGATTGTCACCCCTCTCACTGTTGTGCTTGCTACAACTATTCTGTGCTATTACTGGCTATTACTGAAGGTTAGTTTGTATTTTTGTAGCCTCTTGCTAATGATCCAAGGGGTTATTTTTTCTCTTCATGCACTGGATGGCTTGTATCCTTTGGCTCCTTCAATAGGTGCTGAATTTCAGAACTGGTCTATGTGAAAATACTGATTGGCAATCCAGATTTTCCTGCCTGCTTGCTGAAGATGCTGCTGTGCAAGAGCTGCCTGCTTCTCAGAGAAGAATGCTTTTTTTTCACTATAACAGGCAGACTCTTGATAAAATGTGGAAAAGTATCTCAATTTTTTCCTGGCTTTACTTTGCACTGAAAAGCATTTTCATTGCTGTAAGACCACATTTCTTAATACAAGGATTTCATCAGTAGTATCCATCATAGGGCAGGAGAAAATGTTCTGCTTTGGTCTCAGTTTTCTAGCCAGATTATACTGAGTTAGTGTGACGATTTTGTCTCCTTTTCAAAATCTGAATGTCTTCATTCAGTTGGATGTCATGTTGGATCAGTCAGAGACCTAGAAGCAGCCAGTCAGGAAAAGAAAGCCAAAGAAACTTCCCAGTCATGGGCAGATTGGGTGCCCTGCTTGACTCCCTATACACCCCACTCACCCTCAGTATGACCAGGTTTCCTTACTGGTTCAACCCTAGGTTTCCTTTAGCAGTGTCTCAGTCATCAAGTTCCACAAAGTAGTTTATTCAGGGTGCAGTAACACAGCAGCAGCTCAGGCTGGCTACCTCCAAGGAGGGACCAGCTCCAAGGCCTTCTGGACTTTTATACCCACAAACAAGTCTCCCTCTTCCTCCTGAGTCTTCTGATCCTGCCCCCTTTCTGTGTCCATCCACTTCACCCTCATTGCTGGCATACTCATCTTCTCCTTTGTTATCCAGAAGGTCAGCAATTCCCAGCTCCTGCTCTGTCTCCCAGTGTCCATTCACCTGGCTGGTGCCATCCCTCTTCATGCTCTTTTGTTATCTCTAAGATTGGGAGCCTTTGTCTCAGGCTCCCCACCCAGAGCTCCATCAGAGTCACAATCTACATTTCAATCTGCAGCTTGAAAGCAGAACCAGGTGGACCAGATGTTTTCCCCAAGACAAAACTTGCTTTATTCTTTGTTAGAATTACTCCATTCCAGGTACTTTGAGGGCCTGTTCAGCTTGTCACAACCACAGCACCCATTGCTAAATTGGAGGGGAAATCTGGATATTTTGTATGCACAGGTTCTGTGCTGATCAGCCATGGATGTGGCAAGACATCTATAAGTGTTTAGTAAACTGATCAGAACATATTGCTGATATAACCTGCATTTCAATCAAAAAAGATGTGAAAGAAGACTTACAGAACTTTTCAAAGTGCAGTTTCAGGCCTTTTCTTCTAATTAGTTGGTGGTTAAGAAAGGCTAGAGAAGAGATAGAGAAAGGAAAGCCTGACCCAGCCTATTGCCTCTCTTTGCAAACTCAACTAGAATCTCATCAGGGCCACAATTCGTTTTAAGCATTTTCTTTTCTACCTCTATTTTTCACTTTTTTGCTTTTACTATGTTTGTTTAGAGACTCTAGCTTCACTTATTTTAATTTGTGAATTTGTTGAAGAGGTGAGCTTTTTGAATAATCAGTGTGTTGCCTCACTATAAAATTAAGGTGATGAAGTGGTGCTTTTTTGTTCGTATCTTTGTAAACTGGTTTAATTAGAGTTTATTGGTGCTACTAAGAGAGAAAATCTGGTTTCATGAAAATTAGCAGTGACAATAATATGCAGTTAGTTACTGACCTTTTGTGATAGGAGCAATTTCAGAAGGGAATTGATTAATTTTTAAAGAACTTATACCCTATAGTACAAAATTTTATTTCAGGCTATACATCTGCCTGGTTTTGCTGCTGGTTTTGTTAACACAACCAAGCTGCTATGCTCAAATAAGGAAATCTGATTCTCTAGCTGGCATTGTAGCATATCTCTAGGAAGGGCAATGCATTATTTTAGAAGCTGTGCCAGAGTTTTAAAATTTTCCCTTTCATGAGATTATGCACCAGGTAACTATTTCCAGGTTTCTTTTACACTTGGCTTACTTGTAGCTTTTAAAATATAGATATTTTGTGTTCTTGACAATGCAAAAACTATGGGAAAAGATTAGTATGGTTCCTAGAATTTGCTAAATGTACTCCTTGCAGTCCTCAATGGAAATGCTTTTAAAGAATTGCTCTTTTTCTTTTTTTCATGTGAGAAGAAAGCAGTGTATGGAAGTCAGTCAGAGACTGACTGACTTCAGCTCAAACCAGGTACTGCTTTGTGACTTACATGAGTTAAAGCCACAGGAGAAATCAGTTTTTGAAGATAAAACACTTTGTTACAGTTTTTGACATGCTACTGGATTTTGAGTGTTTTAAAATGTTCCAATTTTTTTCCTTGTCTTTTCTTTTGCTGTTCCAAGCTAATTCAGTGCGACATCTGTTTATTTTAAATATGTGTATTATGAAGATATATGAATACAAGGTAAGCATTCCACTAACGAACACAAAAATACAGATTGCAAATATTTTCCAAAAGCACAGGATGCAAACTGCTCCTACAGATATCAATGCTCTACCATGTGTGGGATAACAGATAAAATACTGTTTTGGCATGTTGCAATAGTCACATCAAAATGCCTCTGAACTGTCATTATCCAAAGGAACCTGAGCCATATTGTGTCTCTCACAGAGAGAATTATATCAATGCTACAAATGAGTTTTACAGTATTCAGACTTCAAAGTCTTGCCCATATAAATGCTAATATGACCAGGATAATTGGTTATAATGTGTGGGTTTTGTGAGTCCTACTTTAGCTTGTTGAATTGAAAGGTATCAACAGGAGGCAAAATGCCATGGGGCTGGTGGCATAAAACACAAAGCTGATGACTTGCTAAAACCACGAGACAGTCTTTGAAATCTGCTGTGCTCCAATTCCCTCTTCCTGCCTTTGGATTCATCCTCAGAACTTGCCCTAGCTGTATGGATTTTAAGCATGGTTTAGGTTTTGAGCTGCAAATACTACTGACTTAATTCAGCTTTCTTGATCTTTTGAATTTAATTTCTCTTCAATTCTTCCAAATCCTGAAATGACTAAATAAGTCTGCACCTTTTGTCAGTTTGGATTTTTTTTTTCACCTGTTTTTGGACAGTTCTGACTCATAGTGGATGTTAGTCTGTATAGGCCTTGTCTGCACGTAAATAAATGAAAAGCTGCAATTCAGTGTCCATGGGTATTGAGGGAGGCTTAATTTAATTCACTCTGTTGTGTTTAGAACAAGTACAGAGCTGACAGCTGAAAAAGAATATATAAAAGTCATGGTTGATATTCCTTTTACAGTCTTTTCCAAAACTGTGATGCAAATCTGTAGATGCAGCCTAGAGTAGAAATCAGTGGATATAGTCCTTTATTCCATTATTCATTTGTTTCAGGTGGTTTTATTTTTTTTTAATGCCAAAGGGTCCCTAAGTTTTCACTACAAAATAGGATGTTATTCTTAACTCTTTTACATGTCTCCAAATATTTTGGAAAGCAGTGTCTCTCAGTTATTTTGGCTTTTCTCTTTTGTGTGTGTCTGTTAGTCAAAATTGGTGTGTACAAAATGTTGCTGTGCCTCTTTCTTAATTTTAGCCTTGTTCACTTTTGACTTGATATATGCTTCTTCCTCATAGGTATAATATGTATGGATATACTTTAGCAGATCTTGATGTGGCCCCTGTAATATTACCCAAGTAAATGGAAAAATAACTTGTAAAAAACATGCAAAAATGTTGTTTACATATATACCTGCAGAAAATGTTTGCAAAGGCTAAGGAGGATGAAGCAGTAGCACTGTAAGGTATATCTATGCCCTTACAGATTAACTCATTAAGATATTTGAGCATAAGAACATAAGAATGTGTGGAGTCAAACCAAAAATCCAGCTAGATTAGTATCCTTGTTTTCCCCAGAAGGAAAACAATATCATCAATATAAAATGAGTGTAAGAACAGAAAACTCATTAACAGTGGTGTGCAAGGATTCTCACACAGCCTCCAACAACTTCCAACATGGTGACTTGGGATTCAAAAATTCTCAGTGGGTTTTTCATCCATCAATTTCTATCAGGCTATTTAAAAATATGCAACTTTGAATTAATAAAAGCTTTTCAGATATCTGTTAGGGTGTACACACTTGGAAGTGATAGGAGTAATTCGCTGCAGTGTACACATATTTGCCATGGCCTTTCCAAAATTTCTTCTTATAAATAGTTAATTCTTGCATTTATACTTTCAGAATGACAAATGGGCAGATGATGAGGCATGAAACCAGGTCAGAATTTTGCTGCAGTTTTCCTAGGATTGTTATTTTCTTCATATCTTACACCTATTTTCAGATTCTGAATGTCATGCATGTTTGGGTTTTTTTGCATGAACCATGTTGTATGATGTTAATTTTAATGAGCACCTAAAGCAAGCAGGGTAATTGAGCTTGTTTGTACAGTTAGAAAACAGATTTTTAAGGAAATGATGGCATTTTTGGCATGGAAAGCATAGGGACATATGGCCATGTGACAGGATATAAAAGAACTAATTTAGTTTGCAATTTTTCTGAGCATATCTTAAAATTAAGGTGAGAACTAAGTCACAGGTTTGTATATATTAATCACAGTAGTCATTTATGGCCTTATCTAGTCTAAGCTTGTGAGCCATTGAACTCACCTGCACACAGGCTTTCAATCCAACACCTTTGCCTGAATTAGACTAGGTATTGTGTTTAAACCTATTCAATTGGAATTTCCAAGTGTGCACAGATGGACAATCCTGGGTAAGCTATTAATGCATCTTACCATAACAAATGTATCTCCTATTTCTTATCTGGATATGCCTACTTTGAGGTTCACTTATTGCAGCCTTGTTCTGTCTTTAATTACTGCATTGAAGAACTTTCTCTGCCATCAAATTCTGCTCTGCCTGCAGATCCCCAGTTACACCATAATGAAATTCCCCCTTAGCCACACTTCTAGCAGTTTTTAAATTCAAAATTTGAAGCCACTTTTATTTTTTTGCTTTCTAAATAGTTTCATATTTTCCCCCCACACTTTTATTCAAATCTGGCATCAGAATTGTATGTAGCATCCTGGCAAGACTTTTTCTCGAGACAAGTACAAACTTGAAACATCTCTTCACATCTTAGTGTTCCTCTGCTTTAGAGTGTGTAGCTATTTCAAGCTGTGACAGTCTGCACTCACTCTTCCATTTTTGCATGTCTGATACATGCAAATGGGTATGAAAATTCTGCTCTTAGCTGCACTTTCACTGATAAAGAAGGATAGGCACAATTCATGCCTGTTATCAGAAACTTCAGGACATTGGAAACCTATATCAGCATCTGAGGTATTTAAAGATTTGCTATATCTGTGGTTTTGGTCACAGGTCTACAACAGTGTTATCTTGCTAGACTTTAGAAAGCAGGCAAAGAGGGAACTACAGGGACAAAGGTGTGAAAAATGTTGGTAGCAGGGATGTGAGTTTCATACAGTGATTAAAGTTTGGTAAACTATGCTGGAGATGGTGATACCATCTGTTCTCTCTGTCTCCATTTGATTACATCCTCCTAGGATCAGTGAAAACTTGATATCCTGGTGGACTTTGGGACAGAACTAGATGGCTGATAAATAACTTTGATGGCAAATTTTACTCCTTTCAGTCCTGATCTTTTCCTCTTTAGTGTCAGATTAAGGGTTGCAAAGCTGGGGATAAAGGATGAAAAAGTCCACTTTCTCCATGTTTTGTTCCCATGCTCAACTTCATCTCTTCCCTCCCTGTGTCTCTGTATTGACTTGTATCCCTGTCCCGTGTCTTTTGTGGTTCAGAGGCTGCTTGGCTGGAGTGCTGGAAAGAATTCAGCTGGTAGGGGACAGGGTAAGATTGAACACTTCATTTCAGGGCTTCATGCCTTTAAAACCCAAGCCATGTAAGAGACAACAGTGATCTTCTAGCATGTGGGTTCACATGGAACAGGGGCTCTGCATGGCAGGCTGTGTGCTTACTCTGATAGCTCTTTTTCTGACTCTCATCTTGAGCATGAACTACCTTTTCACAGATAATTTTCTACTCAGTGTATCCCTTAGCATTTCATTGTTACCTTAGTTATGTTTCACCATGTATTGTCCCAGTTTCTGCTTTGATTTTCCTCTCTGTGAATTCTGTTATTTACCACTCTATGCTTTTGTCACCTATAGTCTTCATGGCCATGACTTTATGGATGGCATTTTATTAAGTTATTAATAAAATTCTTCAATAATTGCTATTTATTATGCAATCTCTTTGGCATTTACACTTGAAACTCAGTCTCTTAACAGTACTAATTTAACCATTACAATTTTATTTTGAGACCTCTATAATTGGATGGATTTTAATTGATTTACTACCAGTCACATACTCTGATATAATCCTTGTTTCTAGTTGGATTCAGCTACTCTTACAGGCTAAGAGCAAGCTTATATTGGATATGGCAAAAGGAAAGTAGGCTCAAGTCAAGGGTTTCTGAAAACCTTCCATCATGAAAAGAATGTAAGTGGCTCAAACTGTTGATTCATTTAAATGGAAAACTCAAGAAACTATAATAAATACAGATTATCCAAATAAATCAAAGTCAGGATGCTTCTGTTGAAGTGCAAATCTTTTGTCATAAACATTTTTATAAAGTTATATCTTTTTCATAAGCAGGTTTTCTATTGGATATGATTTATATATCTGATGTTTCTCCAGAGATCTTAGCTAACTGCAAAGCAGGTATCTGGAACAAAAATAAATCTTGTTTTGGTTTTTTTTTTTTTTTTTTGTTTTTAATTTCTACAGAAAAGGCTGATATTGTTCTCCAAAGCTGTTAGGAGGGCAAAAGTTTTCTTTCCATTATACTTTTGTTTCAGAAAAAAAATTAGAGATAAGTTTCACCATCTTATTTATTAAACCCATGTCAGTTTACACTGTAAACCTGATGAACTCTCCCATGCAGTCTCCAGTGGCTGAGCTAGCCTCTAGAATGTTGTGCTGGTTTGAGCTGAAGTAGAGTTAGCTTTCTTCATAGAGGCTAGTATGAGGCTGTGTTTGGGTTTTGTGCAGAACACAGGGTTGATAATGCAGAGATATTTTTGTTATTGCTGAGCAGAGCTCACACAGAGCCAAGGCCTTTGCTGCTTTCTGTACTGCCACACTGGCAAGGGAGTTGGGGCTGCATGGGAGATTGGGAGGAGACACAGCTGGGACAGGTGAGCCAAACTGACCAAAGGGATATTCCATACCATAGCACATCATGCTCAGTATATAAGGTGGGAGGAAGAAGGAGGAAAGGGGGACATCTGGAGTGATGGTGTTTATCTTCCCAAGGAACTGTAGTGAGGTGAGAGGCTGTGTGGTTCTTGGTTGCTGCTGTGGTTAAACCACGACAAATGTCATCAAGCAATTGTACAGATCTTGAGCTTTTGATCTTGGCTGTCATCTTTTACAAAATTTATGCCTTGGGCACACTGTTGTTTTGAAGGCATGGCTCTCTTAGCTTATGCCATCTCCCAGAGCCTCCTGGCTGCCTGCTGTGTCCCACCTACAGGCTGTGTGGTTCTTGGTTGCTGCTGTGGTTAAACCACGACAAATGTCATCAAGCAATTGTACAGATCTTGAGCTTTTGATCTTGGCTGTCATCTTTTACAAAATTTATGCCTTGGGCACACTGTTGTTTTGAAGGCATGGCTCTCTTAGCTTATGCCATCTCCCAGAGCCTCCTGGCTGCCTGCTGTGTCCCACCTACACCCTCCCTGCTGCACCAAGTCCACTTGTGTTTCTCAGTAACAGACAGGGCTGCTGGACAGCCAGAAACCTGGAATGTGTTCATGGCCTTCTGAACTCAGTCCATTCAGCTCTGTGGTCTACAATTCATAAATATGTTGTACATACATTTAGGCCATTGTCCTATCTCTCCAAGGTGTGAGAGGGACCTCTTAGATGTTCTGTAAATGTCCAGTTAAAATTGTGTTCCTGTAAGAGTATCAGACTGAATGAGGCCTGTTCTCTTCTTTCACTCATGCAAAGAAGAATATTGTATAAAATAAGAAGCAAGTCAATGTTTGTGTTTGTTCCCTGCAACTGTGTTTTTAATTCTGCAAGTCCACAATGACATAGGGAAGGAGAGAGAAGTATGTTGAAATGAAATCACTGAAACTAACAGCTGTGCTTAGGAAAAGTCATGGTTGCAGGCTTGAGCTGTCTCTGCTACTGCCTGCAATAAAAGAATAAAGGACAGTCTTTCTTACTTCTGTTTGATTTTTTTTTTTTTTTTTTTTTTTTTACTCTCTTATTCTCCTGGTGTTGACAGTGTACATTGTGATCCTTTTATCAGATTTCTGAATAAATACTTAAGTAAAGCTTTTACAGTCCCTAAGTGGAGACAAGAGCAAGTTAATCAGGATATTTCATCTCTCAACAAAGCAGTAGGTGTACTTGAAAAGGAATAGGAGGCATATTGGTGCCATTAAGTTTTCATGGTTTTGAAAAGAGGGAAGAAAACCTGAAGACTCCAGTGAAAACACCAAATACTCTGCCAGGTGTCATCCTGCTATTTTATTCAATAAGATGCAAACAACAGCTTAAAGGCAGTGCTTAGCTCAAATGTAAGTCAGACCTGTTTGCAGGCAAAATATCTTTCTATTATTTTCAGGTGGCTGGAAACAAAAGCAGATCCATAAATCCATCTCTCCAGGATGAGATAATGCTCTTCCTTGTTCTTAAAGCCACAAGTTGTCTTCCCAGAGAACTGTTCTGGAAAGCTGCATATGGTTATGACAGGTGATGGAACTAAGTAACTGTCTCTGCTATTAAAGCACAAGCAATACATGAAGGCTGTTATGAATATCTGTCATCACTGAATTGTGCAGTGTAACCTGAACTTCAGCTGAGGTAACCACATCAGTGAGCACTGTAACTGCTTATAAAAAATCCCAAGCTTCTGCAGAAAATATTATGACCATGCTATGAATATGGCAGAACATCAATAGCAGTTGCTGAAACAAGACTTCAGATAAGATGAGCCTGAGGCTGTATGTGCTCATTGTTAGAGTCCTCTTTCAAATTTGGCATTTCAAGAAGTTATTGCAAATATTTTCCAAAGCAAGCCCCTTGGCTAGCTGGAATCTGTCAGTGCAGCACTTCTACAATGCAATCCAGCTCCTTGATTATTGTGGGAATGCTTCAGCATGCTATGTCTTAACTCTTAAATGAGTAACCTCTTTTCTGGAATGCCATATCCAGAAAATGTTTTATAATGAAACATTTCATTTCCATAGGAAGTCTTGTCAATGTAGTAGTCTTGCAGTGAAGTGAGCAGTGCAACTCACTTGAAGTGACTCATAGAAGCAACTTTTTATTCAAGGGTAAGGTCAGAGAAGACTTCCAAAGCCTTGTATGAGGCATTTGGAGATTTGCTTGTGGAAAACCTCTGGGTGTGGTGAGAAACTTTTATATACTCAGTACTCATAAGGATAAAAGTTGGTGGGTTTTAATGCTTTTGTAGATGTTGAGGTTTCAACACTTTTGTCACAGATTTTTAAAGACTTTTGACAGCTAAATATGGGATGTTTCATGCAATTGGTTATTGTTTCAATGGTAATATTCAGTTCTATGTGCAAAGTGTTATTGACTAACTGCTTTCTAGTGATGTAATAGAAATGGAGCCTAAGTGAGACACATGCAATTGTTTGTGAACTGACAGATATTTAAAAACATGACAGATTATATTCTTCTTAACATAAAGTTCACAGGCACCTGGATATTAATGACAGGAAGACATTAAGATGGATAGTTTGCTTATAAGTAGCATAAATGTGTTGCTTTTTCATTATTTCTTAAAAAAAGAAAAGGAAAATTGTGCTTTGAATAAATCCTTTAAAAGAAAAGAAATGGAATATGATCAGTCTTCAAGGTTTGAATGCTATGAAAAAAAACCTCCAAGTGATATTTGCAGTCACACTCAACTATGAATATGATTTTTTCATGCATCTTTATTGCTCAATGGGTACAGTAGGAAGTGTTTGACATTATGTAGACAATATGGAAACAAAGGAAAAAGTTGTTTCTGCACTGGATTTTTTTCTGTGGATTGAATAACGACACTATTGTGATGGGGCATTGTGTAAAATGGCAAATATTATTTAAATAGTGTGCTTGCTATTGTAAAAATAAAATATTAATGCTACCTACAGGACTCTCCTACTAAAGAATTTTAGGGACAGTGTTGCTGCAATTTCTCAGTGTCTTTCCATGGTATCATTAAATAATTGATACAAAATGTCTGTTTATTTAATCAGTATGATTTTCTGGGGTTTTGTGTTTCTTAGAACCTGTATGCTCATGTTTGTTGCATCTGGCTCAGTCATATTGTTTGTCTTTTACAAGCTATATTACCTTTGTGGGTCATTAGTGCCTTAGCTAACTGGAGGTCTGGTGATTTTGCTGTGCCTGAATGGAATCAAATGCTTTTTATGTTCCTTTTCAGCCAAACAATGTTGACTGTGTTGTGAGCTAAACAATTTGTATAAGAGGAGCTCTAGGGGTTTACACTGAGTAGTGTGTGGTGAATTCCAGCTTATAGTGCAGGCTATGGCTAACAGTGATCTCTAGGACTGAGCTTGAAACAGCTTTAAGCTTTGAAAACTTTTTGAAATTGTTGCATTGACCCCAAATTGGATCAGTTTTCTGGGGTTGGATAGTATTCTGGTTGGCTGTAGTCACCATGCTTTTCCTAAAGTTTTGGTTTCTTTGCATGAAAAGGAAGAATGACCCAAGTTTGCCAGAAAGTTTTCCCTTGGTTACTTAGTAGTTGTTGGAAGACACAATTTTTAGAACAGGAGTTATGCCATACATCTGACTGTGTGTGCAGTGCATAGATGAATGGTCTCTATTGTGTTAGCAGCAATATGCAAAATAAATCTTGCTTCTAGGGATAATAATGAATTATATCAAATCATACAAAATGGAAACAACTGGTTTTATATCAACACTCTCTTGTACTGAAATGGGTGGGTGTTAGCTATGCCTGTTGCATAAATCCCTTCAGAAAAATAAGCATCCTTTCTGCTAATTTAAAATTGTCTTTGTATTAGTCTGTGTCTCTGGTGAATTTACCTGGGGCGAGGGAAAGGAGATCTTCTGTTCTCCAGCTGGTGCATGCAGTGGCTGGATCCAGTCTAGGGAGCTGCAGGCTATGGGCAGGGGTGAGTAGCAGATGGTGATGGAGCACTAGCACTCCAGACATGTGGCAGAGGGACTGCTGGGCACACCAGCTTGGGGCACAGCTCACTAAAGGGCAAGGTTTCTCAGGCATAGCTGGGTGTTTGTGCCATGTGAGTGCCATCAGTGCCCCATGGAATTATGTGCAGGCAATCTTTTTGCCTGAAGGCATAAAGGGCTCTGATGTAGCGGAAGGAGACTAAGTACTCCTTTCCAGTCACTGAACAGGGGAGTAAGCAATGCCATTTTATCTGTTCTGAAACAACAATAGCATTTCTTTATTCAACCATATGCCAAAGTTCTAGTTTTGAGAGGGAAAGGAGTTGGAATAGCTGCTGATTTCTAACAGGCTGAAAATACCAAAGAAGAGTTGGATTAGTTGTGTTGAGCTGTTGCCAGAAAGAGGAGGTTTGTTTCTAGTTCTTGATCCTTAAAAAAAAAAAAAGAAAGACTACTACCTTGCTTTTTAAAATTTTTTTTTAAGCTATTAAACTGTAGACATAATAGAATTTAGCAAACTTATTCCTGTAGGGCCAGATAGCCTAGATATAATGAAATATAAATTTATTATCTTTACACCAAATGGGACAATCACATACAGAATTGATCCTCTGTATGCAATAGTAAATAAAATGAGCAGTATATATTAGCTGCTGAAGAGGGAAAAAAAGTGTGGAAAAGGAAATTTTGACATGTTGATTTCAATCCTGTGGCATCCTTTATTTTTCTTAAAAGGCATTTGCTATCTCCATTTCTCAATCCATTGTGCCTTAAAAGAAAGGAGAAATCAATTTAATAGATTTTAACCATTCACTATCAAATTTCAGGCCTTAAGATGGTTTCTCTCAATTTTTTTTCAAATGTGTTGCATTGTTTAAACAAATATATAGAACATTGTTTAATTGACTACAGTGCTTATATAGCTTAAAGCTTCTTCTAAATTGGTCTTGCTCATCTAAAACCTACTTTTGGAGTCTACTATATTAATACAGACCATGTCAAAATGAGAACCTCTGAATTACGCTACTTTCCCATCCCATGGCTCTTATTTTTGGTATGTGAAGTCTCATTGTAAGGCATGGCTATGGATGACTGAGACAGGTAATGTGACAATGAATCAGTCATTTCTCTGCTTTGCTTCACCTGCCTTCCATATCATTGTGGTTTAACCCCAGCAGCAGCCAAGAAC
>NW_008665308.1:63051-64613 GCF_000695815.1 Acanthisitta chloris | reverse complement strand
CTATGGTATGGAATATCCCTTTGGTCAGTTTGGGTCACCTGTCCCAGCTGTGTCTCCTCCCAATCTCCAATGCACTCCAAACTTCCTTGCCAGTGTGGCAGTACAGAAAGCAGCAAAGGCCTTGGCTCTGTGTGAGCTCTGCTCAGCAATAACAAAAACATCTCTGCATTATCAACTCTGTGTTCTGCACAAAACCCAAACATAGCCCCATACTATCCACTGTGAAAAAAGTTAACTCTACTTCAGCTCAAACCAGCACACATATCAGCAGTGAACAAATCTGCAACAATCTGCTGTTTGCTTGAGGAGAATTGGTGCTCCTGTTACCATGGTCATGCATGAACTACCATAACACATGGACTCCTTTGGTGAATCTGTTTTCTGTCAAATTTCTCCCAGAACTGCCAACTTGTAACAATGATGGGACAGTCTAAGAGAAATATCATGACTTCGATTCTAAATTATTAACTCCTTGTGTGCCTTTAGTGTTACTTTAATTATGGAAACTGCTATTTTGCATGATACATTGAATATGTAGCCTGGGCCCTTAGCAAGCAAGAGAACATCTGGTATGAGGCACTTCTGAGAACAGTGGAAAGCCATCTGTATTAGGCAACTATGAATGTATCAAGCCCAAGAGAAAAAGTTTGTCAGAGCCCCAAGGGGAAGTATTGAACTTCAGCCTTGAAGCATCAAGGCTGTGATCACCTGCTTAGTACTCAAAGCTTTAGCTCTTGTTGTTCAGGTGTGTAATACCAACTGCTGTTGCAAGCCTTGCTGTGTTCTAATTTTCAGCAAAAGTCTTCACTAATGAGTTATTTAACTGTGAATGGAATGTGAGAAAGACAGAAAGCAAAACCACAGGAGAGGAGAGATTTTGCTTCTGCTTCACTGAAAGTATTGATGAGGACTCTGACTATGTTAGTGAATGAGCAACATAGGTGAGAAGGGGGAAAAAAAATTGAGATATACCTGTTACAACCTGTTTGGCACTGATGAGATAGGTAGGAAAATGCATTATTAAATACTCTTTTCAATAAACACTTTTTGGGGCTAGTTTTAATACTACAAAGTTGGCTTATTTATTGTAAACAGTCCTTCAGTATAACCCAGAATTATTCATCTGTTCCTTGGAGCTATTGCACTAAGTACAAAAATAAATACACCAAAACAGATAAAGAAATGTTGGCATTCATAAGTAATGTATTGTGCAGTTCTTATACGGCATCAATGGCAAAATTCCAGCAACAAAAGCTTTGGTGCCTCTGAGCTGACTGTTATCTCTCAGGGAAAGTAATTGCAGTTATTTAGTGCAGGGAGGCTTAGATTTAAAGACCACAGTAGCCATGAGGACTGTGTGAAGTATGTGGGAGTAGGAAGCATGTATCTACTAAGTGTATAGATTATTACTCACAGCATGCACACAAGAAGATCTTTGGACTATCAGGCTCATGTTTTCTATTAAATGTTTTGATTGTTCATTGGGTGTGAGTCAGTAAAAAAGTGATTCACATGCTCTAATTCATGTTTCCCATCAGAAGTGCAGATTGATAGTGCTCTAC
>NW_008665308.1:52908-63024 GCF_000695815.1 Acanthisitta chloris | reverse complement strand
AAATACCAACACACTCCAAATGTCCCTTAAATTCCCAGGTTTGTGCTATTTAGAGTTGTGGTTTCCTTTGCTTGCTGTTTCAAGGCCAGTACAGTGCCTTAGTTGTCTGTCATCTTCTTGCAGCACTGCTGAATTGTACTGCACATGTTTGAAAAGGTGTGCCCCTTTTCCTTTTCTCAGCTCCCTCCCCCTCCAAAAAAATCAAATAGAAAGAATAAATGAGGGAGGAAAGAAATACCTAATAATGGAGGACTCTAATTCTAGACACATCCTTTCTTAACTGGTTTAGCTCCCAGCAACAGTTACATAGCTTGTCAAAGAAGGCATGAGCTCCAGAGCAATAGCCTTTCACAGCAGCCAGGACAGAAACCCCATGTTACTGCTAAGTAAGTAGACACCTATTCCAGGTGTCCTATTGAGTAAGCTGGGCACGATAGCATCATCGAATGGTTTGAGTTGGAAGGGATGTTAAACATCATCTAGCTCCAACCCCCCATGCCATGGCAGAGATGCCACCTACTAGATCAGGTTGCTCAGGGCCCCATCCAACCATACTTGTCTGCAAAACAATGTTAAACTCGTGGGCATTCAGAGGATATTCTTGTTTGACTCCAGCGCTGACAGCTTTTTCAGCCCTTATGTACTAACCAGACAGCTAAGCAGGACTCAGGGGAGCCTGGAGAGAGGCAGTGTAATCTCTTCTGTGTGTGTATGCAGAGCAGACTACTGAATAACGATGAGTCCTAGCAGTTCCACAAGAACTGGAAGTGAAAATGACTGCATTTCTCTTTTATTTTTAGAATGGGTCTGTATCCGATAGCAGTAAGACAAGTTTGCTTAACAGACTCAGCTACATTGAGCTGGAGTCTTGCCTGTGGTGGAGCAGCTAGCTGGATGGATGATATGTTGGGCTTCTTGTGGGGTGCATGTTTTTTTTCTCCTGACTGGTCTGACTCAACTTTATTGGAAAAGCTGAAAAAAATTGCACCTACAACAAACAGTAGAGAGAACAATAGTTGCAGATTCTTCATTTTCTGCCTTTGTCTCTGTTCATGGAATAAAACTAGGCAGACTCTGATGACTCATAAGACCTATTTTACCTTCTATCTCAAACTGTTTTGCCTTTCTAAGAGCCTTGGAAAGATCCTGACCTTCTGACAATTGGCAACTAAGTCCATGCTGTGGTCACATACAGTTCACTGAGCACTTTTTGCTCTGCTTCCATGATCATCTTGACTGGAGGCCTTCTGAAGCATCAGTCTACTCTGTCTTTGCCAGCCTGTCCAAGTTTCCAATGGAAACTAGATGTTCTGGAGAGCAGGTGATTATTATTTAACAGATAATTAAGACAAAAACTTGGGAAGTAATCCTGTTTCCTTTGCTGTTTGCAATCATGTCCTCTTTTTCTTTTTTACTCCAAAAACCAATCTCTTGCAATCATGTCCTCTTTTTCTTTTTTGCTCCAAAAACCAATCTCTTCTGCAATACAGATTATTAATTTTGGAGAACAGAAGAAACAATAACTTAATATTAAATTAGAGATCAAAACAAATTATTTGGGCATCTTGCCAGAATGGGAAGTTAAATGGATTATAGATTTAGCATTATTAATTAGTATCAAATCTGGTTTTGTGCCATATGGACTATGATGCTTTTTCCCTTTGCCTCTCCTTGTTATTATCTGCTGATTTCCTTTTCCTTTTCTAATGTTTACAAATGATTATGTTACTCGGAAAAGATTAAAAATGTCTTAATCATATTGAGGGAAAATACTATGAATCCTCTTGACTTTAATAGCACTGAAATCTACATAGAGAAAATTGCTTTAATTGGCAGGTAAAAATTTTTTGGGTCAAATCTTTATCTGATGGAAGAAAGATTAGTAAAGTAGTCCTAATTAATTCTATGGATGGTTCATTTCATCAGATCAGCAAAGTAGTGTTCTAGTTATATCTTAATTAGCATTTTATGTTCTGCAGAAGCATGCAGAAATGTGCTTGAATACCTCATTTTAAATTATTGTTTTAACAATGTCTTACAGAAAAACATGCAAGTGTAGTAGAGGAGTTCAGAGTAAGGCAATCTGAACTTGTTAAAATAATAGAACTTGTGTTTTGGCTTGGGTGAAATTTACTTAATTCATCTGTATCCTTATTTTTCAACCTGTTTAATTATGTGGTGTGGTAGTAATTGAGCTCAATGCTAGAAAATTTTATGTCTAGATAGATTCTACCTATTTCAAAACAAAACAAAAATCCCAATTAAAATACTTTTTTTTTTTTTTTTCTAAAGTAAAGAGCAAAATGTTGAAGAATATGCACAGAAAGAGACATCCTTTTCCCACTGGTATGAGTTTTCCTTATGGAACTTGGCAGCATCTGTGAGTTTTACTGTTTGGATAATCCTCTTACAGCTGCTTTTCCATGAAAAGCTAGAGATTAAATTCTCCTCTTTACCTTTTCAGCCATCAGTATTAACCTCCAAAACAGACACGAGATCTTCAAGTGTAAAGAAAAAAAAATATAAATATATAAAATGGACCACAGTCAAGTTATCACAGAGTTGGTAGACATGCAGCTGTTCTTGCTGCAAAATGTATTTTTAGCATTTCTGTAAACCAAGTATATAGATGTAATTCTGTAGAACAGAAGGGAAGATAGAAAAAATGTGCAATTACAGGATTTTTATATTTATACAGATCTATAAGTGCTCATTATATTAAAATATTAGACACTGAAATTTGCAACACCAATAAGTTTATTTCTGTTCACAGTCTATGCAGTCATGACGAAAATTAACAGATTTGGTTCTTATGAACAGTTTCATCAAGGAGTGAAAGATCAGGAATTATGCAAACACAAGTACATGCTGAAATACAAAAAAAAAATTCCTTTTTATTCCAAGTGAAAAGGTGTACCTTCCCTAGTCTTGTAATGCTCAGGGAACCAGAAGCTTCTGTGAGGTGAGATGCAAGATAAGTAGCAAGGCAGCTCAATAATTAAAGAGGACAGGGAATATTTTTTTGAGAAGTGAGAGCACTGCATGGAAATAGAGAACAAAGTGATATCAAGTTATGATATTTGGCAATACTATGCAGCACAAATTGGGGTTTGGAAATACTCCAGAGAGCCTTCCCAAACCTTTCGAGAACTTATATTAAACATGTGACAGAGAAGCACATCACAGATAGAGGAAACCAGAGGAGCTTCACCTTGTACAGTGCTCTCAATTCTGCTATGGTATTTGAGGGTTGTAATTCAGAAACTGGATTTAGTCAGGATTGTCACTTACTTGCAAGCTTTCTGTGTAAATATGGTATATGGTCTATGTTTTTAATTAAGATCAATAATTTTGCTGATGGCAAGTGAAGGCTGGAATGTTCAGGTGGGCTTTGTAATTGATCATATTGGTAAATTATCTGTCTATCTATCTGTCTATGTGCACAACATTCAGGTAGAGGATGCAAAGAATTTATAAACCATCTTCTCTCATCTTATTTTGGAGCATGGTTTAGATTTATCTGCCTATATGAAATATCCTCTTACCTCACACTTGAAGCACTTCTTGCATTAATTTAGCAGACTTTAAAACTAGATTTGTGGTTACAAATAGACCAGCACATCAATAGCATTAGAAGGACTTATTGATCTGGAAAGATCAGTCACTCTGGAGAATGAACATTATCTATGCTTCAAGAATCTTTTCTGCCCATTTCTTCATTCATTGGAACTTCAGAACATTATCAGCTGGAATAAATCTCCACATTCCTGTTTCACCTTGGGATATTTTTCTTTCCCTCCTCCCACAAATTTTGGGAGAAGATATTAGAAAAACGTGAAGGTTTCTCACACTTTGTTGTGTTTAGCTTAGCCAAAAGCCTTTGGCACTGCTATGTTTACTGGTGTTTTGTTGTTCTTACACATCAGGTCTGGATCACATGAAAGCCTGCTTCATTCTCCATGGTTCCATGGCTTGCCCTAAAAATACTCAAGAAATATGTATTATGTAATACCTGTCTTCTCTCTAACAAAATAAGTGTTAATTAAAAGCAGGAAAGCACACCACAAGTCAAAAGAAAAGATGAGCTTCTAAGACTTCTGTTTTTTTTTTTGTTTGATTTTAAAAAACCAAACAAACCACAAAACTAAACAGAAAGGAAACATGGGAAATGCATGTCCAATGTAAATGTAAGGAAAAGAATTGTATCACATATTTGTTTCTACCTCAATACCCTTCAATCCATCAGAAATGCTTTCAGTGTAAGTGAATGTGCCTTAATTGCTGCTCAGCTGCTCTGATTGCTCATTACCTGACAGACTCTAACAAGGAGAAGAGATCATTTGGCTGTCAAGATTTAGTCACAGTGATTAGTACTCACCTTTATCTTGGTAGAGAATAAGACGTTTCACTATGAGCTGCTAGTGACATATTATATGCATCATTGCATTTCCTAAACAGGGAATCAATTAAAATGGTTATTATCTTGTACCCTTTCCTGGTGTATGTGGACATTAATTTGGCTCCACTGAGTAATATCTTTTATTATTCATCCTTTCTGTCACACCTAGGTATGCACAAGTACAACATAATGGAAAGGTCACAAGTACTAGGTCAGAGTAAGAATTGAGACACGAGATAAAGCACTGGTGTTCAGATGCATTTTGGTGACATAATTTCATACTGACTGCCCAGTGTCAGAATTTTATTGCAAAGAATTTAGACTCTGTATAATGAAACTATATAGGAGAAGGGTAATATAGTTTTTGTTCTCTTAGGTGATATATGAAGTGGGTTCTTACCAGGTACTTTGTTTCTGATTCTAGTTCCTCTTCAATGTAAAGGTCCCATAGAGAGATATGAGTAACATTGTTCACAGTTCTGTGATTTCTTTGTGGTGGAATTAACTGTCCTGCATGTGAGTGCTCCTCCAGAGCTCATTGATACAATCTGGTGATATCAACTGTGCTCAAACACCCTTGGCCTGTAATTTCAGAAGAGATTTTGGTTGGTTTAGACTAATACTGTTCCTGTGGCTCAAAATTTTGATTGAGTCTGAAACATTCAAATTAAACAAATGTATTTGTCCACATTGGGAAATTTTAATTCTTGACTGCCCTTAAAATTTCAAAGGAGTAAAGTCTATTGTGTTAATTTTAGGTCAACCCTGTAAACAGTGTGTGTGTTCTCTCCCAGTCCTGATTTGAGGAAACCAAAATTATTGCATCAGGAGCATGTTCCTTCCTCCTCAGATGTGTTCATTTATTCCTTTTTTTTTCTGTTGACTTTAGCACCTAAAGTGCCAGAAATAGTGCTTTATATAATCAGGATTATCAGGGATTTATTTTTTTTTATAAGGATAGCCTGTCACATAGAGACAACCAGTCATGTAAAAAACAGTTTAGTGAGAGAAAGAATTCTAGTCTGAGAGAAGGAGTATGTAAATGTACTGAGTTGTACTTAAGAAAAACAGGATGGAAAAATGTGAATACATTTGGAAATCAGCATAGCACTGTACTAGATAATGAACTCAAACCTGCTGTTGGATCCTTGTCTCCAAAATGTACTATTTGCTTTACCCAGTGAGCTGACCTCCCAGGGCTGCTCAACAAAGCATGGTTCATTACATTTGGGCTGATCTCTTGGATTTTTTTCTGGTAATTGGAATAAAGAAAAGAATGAGATTAACAGTATTTGACACATGTATGAAGTCCATCCCTTATTACTGAGGCTGCAGCAGTGAACGAAGACCTGCCTGGGAAGAAGCTATGGAGGGGAAAGAGCTGCTGGTGTGACAAGAGTAAACCCTCTCCCAGAGTCTGCAGTACTACTGAGTGGCTGTGCAGGATAATGATGGAATTAAAAAGGCAATGGGAGGGCAGGAAGCATTATTTTCCTGTGCTCTGGACCTTGGAGTGATGCAGGTCCTTGTTATACATGCACATCTGAGTCTTCTTTTCCATGGTGTGTACTTTTTGACTACCATGAATTTGGTTTAGATGTCTATCTGGTTTCCTTCAAGACTCTTCATAGTTTCATCTGAGATAGTTAAGGCTTTTCTTTAATTTTTTTTTTGTTTGTTTTGGGAGTGAGCTGGGTGAAGGCAATCTACACAGCCCTGAGTGACTTTGTCAGTCAAATATTCTCAGCTGTTTATTGGCATAACAGCAGCAAATTCATTTCAGTTTTGTTCATGTTTTGTTCCACTCAGTAGACAGAAACAGAAATACATAATTTCTAAATGTGGAAGACTGCTCACAGCAACTGAGTCTTTAAAAGCCATGAGAATAGGTGCTTTGGAGAGTGCCTGGGGAAGGAACAAAATGTGTGCAGTGTGTTGTTTGTGCTGTCTTTCTGTTTAGAGAACTACAGCCAGCCAGTTAGGAAGCAGAAGCAATAATAGCTCAAGTGATCAGTCTGAAAAATGGGTTACAAATAGCATAAATAGATGTTGCATGACATATTAGTTACAGTGGATTTTTGTCTGCAAATTTTTGTCCATATTGGTCATTAGCAGAATAACTTTCAGTGTCAAATTTATTAATAACATTGTTTGCTCATGATTCATTTGTGGACAGAAAAATGAACTGCATTAGTCATGTAAATGGTGAATACTTCTGGCAGAGGCATTTTGTCAAACTGCCTCACCAGTTTCCAGGTATTAGTCAAAGCAGTAACTAACCAGATTCTGCAAAACTCCTCCTGGCAGTAGGGAAAATGATGCCTTCTCATTCTGTAGATGGCCTGAAAAGACAGCTGGTTCCACATAAGGTTTCAACATCCTTAGTCACATCTAACATTTTTATGGTTGCTTTATTAATCTTTATCATAATCTTCCAAAATTACATTCAGTTTCATTTTGAAATCATACTCTGTTTAGATTACTGAGGTTAGAGAGGGGTCATTTTAGCACTTAAAATCTGTACTAAATCTGTTTCTGATCAGCCATACTGAAAGCACTACAGGAAGGCACAGCACACCTGCTGCAGGAAGGGTGAGCATCCTTTAGTACCAAAACCAAAACACTGTTTGTCTTTTTTTATCCAATTGCACCCTGGAAGGACCATGGTAGTATTGGTGTCTAGAAATATCCCCCTGAGGAAAAGGAGCTGTAACCTTCATTCATTTAATCTGTTTCTGATCAGCCATACTGAAAGCACTACAGGAAGGCACAGCACACCTGCTGCAGGAAGGGTGAGCATCCTTTAGTACCAAAACCAAAACACTGTTTGTCTTTTTTTATCCAATTGCACCCTGGAAGGACCATGGTAGTATTGGTGTCTAGAAATATCCCCCTGAGGAAAAGGAGCTGTAACCTTCATTCATTTATGTGCTTTGCATTTTACTTGCTGCTGTTGTTAATGCTGTAGAATATCCAGTTCTGCCACACAACTAGAAATATCCCCCTGAGGAAAAGGAGCTGTAACCTTCATTCATTTATGTGCTTTGCATTTTACTTGCTGCTGCTGTTAACACTGTAGAATATCCAGTTCTTATCTGCCACACAAACTATATCACATTTTTGTTGCTTCCTGCCCTCACATGTGACTGCTAAGAACAGACTGGAGAGAGGCTAGTGGGGAGAGTTACATGATTGCTTGAGCTTTTAGCATGATGCCTTCTTGAACCTGATTCACAGAGGCAAATCTCCTGGTAAAATAGAACAGAATTTCTGAAAATTTCAGTGTGTACATGCTGAATTCTTAGTGCTGAGTTTTTCTTGTGTTTAAAAAAACAAGCAGCTCTTTAAACAGAACATGAGTTACATCTATACACAGGGGGAAATTAGAATCCTTAGACAGGATAGTAGTAGTCTACCAAAATTTCCTGATGCTGGGCAAGAACCCCAAAGGTTGCTACTTCCACAATAACTGGTGAGCATTAAGAGTATGGATGATTTTCTGTAGTTTTTTTCCTTTCCATTTCTCTACTACTTGTAAAGCTGCCAGTGCAGAACTGAACAATTCTTTCCAGCTATTCACACAGGATAAGTGGACAAATCTTGTTATACACACTTAACTTGCCGTGGTTTGTGATTAAGCCAGAAAGCACTTTTTTTTTTCCTCTCTAAAACATTCGTTATCAAATGAGATTTAAAATGCAATCCATGTACAGCAATTCATGTAGCCTAGGAGATTAGCCTTGGAAATTTCATCTGATGCTGGAACCCTTCAGGCTTCACAACAGCAACAGTACTTGCCATTTAAAAGGCTATTTGCAACTTCTAGTAATAACATGCCTACATTAAGCAAAATGGAAACAATGGTCTGAACAGAAAAAAAACACCCTAGATCCAAGTAGCTATGCTATAAAGCATTATTAATCCAGGAATATTGTATATTTCCTGTGGTAAAATAACATTCTTGAGATTTTTTTTCAGGAGAATGTTTTTTCAAAGCAATGTTTAAGGCAAGTAACACTTGCAAACATATACAGCTGGTAGCATAATTTGCTTGTGTATTAGTTATAGTTTCCACTTCTGCTTAGATCTTCTGTTTCTGTGCTATAAAACACTACTGCTCATACTTTAAAAATAGATTTTTGGATGGGAATGCAAGTACTATTAGGAAAAGGGATTTGTTTTGCTCTCTGAATTCTACAGGAGAGATTAGTGGTGTTCTGTGACGAGTTCTCCATATAGTGAGTGTCTCAAAGAAATGGGCCTTGATTTTGTGTTGTGTGGTAGTATCTGCTGTTTGATACCCAGTCAAAAATAACCAGCCCATTGTAAGTGTATCCTCTGGGGTTTAGGTTTTTTGCCAGATTTCAAGTGGAATGAACAAGGGTCACAGTTCATCAGCAGTCTGAATTTGTGAGTCTATTGAAAAGTTAACCCAGCATGGAGAAAGAAGCCAAGAGCTAAAAAATTATGCCCCATTGAACTGTGAATTCTTCCTCACTTTACTTATAGAATAAGAGTCCTGAAATTTCAGCATTCTCAAAAAAGATTTAAAGAACTTTCAGATCTTACCCTTTATCATAGAACTACAAATTATGAATTGCTCTGTATCCAACAGGACTTAATACAGGAACTCTTAGAGAGCACCTGTGATGTATATGAAAGGTGGGACAATGCTTAGCTGAGAAAGCATTGACAATGTGTCAGCATATGAACATAGACACATTACAAAAACAGTAGGTGAAACAGCAATGTGTAACTGAGACAGCCAAAGTGCATAGTCTAAATTCAAAGGGTAGTGAGAATTTGGAAAAAGAAAGGATCAAAACCAGTTTCAACTGAGCAAGCAAAAAGAGACTTCATAAGTATTAGATGAAAAAAGAAAATGAAGAGATGTGTAGATCTGTTACTTAATAGAGGGGAGGGATTAATGATGGTCTTGGAGAAATTGGGAGAGTTATGGTGCTAACAAATCTCAGCCCTCCTTTTAAAGAACAGTGGGAATATAAGTTGGACAGCACAGTGTTAGACACCAAGACTCAATAGGGTCAAACCCCATTTACTGCCCATTGCTTTCTTCCCATAGGCACATCAGCTGAGGCTTCATTTTTCATCACACTGGTTCCCAGTCCTGACAAAGTAGTGGCTGTGTCAGTGCTGGAGTGCTAATCTGTCTGACAGTGCTCATGCAGGACAGTTGGCATCTCTGAATTTTGCATCAGTGTGACCTGAAATGAAATACCAGAAACGGGCAAATGTCTGACAGGATGGAATTAATTCAGACTGAGTTTGCAATCTGTTTTCCTTGGAAAAAAATGGGTTTTATCACCACATATAGTAACAGATGATTTTTAAGGTTTTTTAATACATAATTAGTGAACTTTCATATGGTATCATTGTAAAATTTCTGTATAACAGGAGTCATTGTTAATACCAAAGCAGGTCACTCATTTCCCATCAGCCTCATTGCAACTGAGGCAATGCTTTCTTAGTGTCTCCATGCAATTTCAAAAGCAGGTTTACCACTTTGTTCTATTTAAAATGAGAGTTCTCAGGTCCTTCACAATAAGATTTGCAGTCAACACTTTGTAAGGGTGATATAAAGTTAAAAAGTAATGAAGTGTCAGAAAAATAGTGCAGAAAAGGATCGACAGCTTCTTTCCCTGTCCCAGTCATGTTTCTGCACTTCCATTTTAAATGCAAAGCAATACCTTTTCCAT
>NW_008665308.1:48152-52881 GCF_000695815.1 Acanthisitta chloris | reverse complement strand
ATATATATATATTGCTGTTTAAAACAGACTATTTTTACTGGAGAGAAAAATAAAAAAGGAATAAGAATTATCTGAGTGAAAATTTATCCCAGTGGAAAGAGGAAACAGAACTAGAGCAGGTGGTCAGTACATGTGTGTGGTCATGGAGATGTACCCTAAATATGGAAGCTGCTTTGGAATCATGTGCCAGTGAAAACAATAAAGTAATTAAAGTACTCAGGAGAAGCAAAAGCTGACAGGGGAAAAGTCAGAAAGGTCAAAACTAAAGAAACTTAAAAAAAAATACAAATATAAGCAACCCTAATGAGATTTTATTAATATATTCAAAGTAAGAAGGAAATAAGAAAACGAAGGCCCTAGTATGTAGTATAAAAAGAACTAGTGACAAGAAGACTTTCTGCTTTCATGGAAAATATTGCAATATGTATTGGTATTAATGAAAACAGGATTAATAAGGAGATAGATGTGCAGGTCAAACATATGAAATAGTAAAGAATGGTGCAAATCAGCAGGGACAGGACCAAGAAGCTCACCCTAAGGCACTTGAGAATGGGCCAATCACTAATGAATTCCCAAAAGAATCATGGTATCAATTCGTTTAAAGGGACTCAGGTAAGTCTGCAGCTGGTCATCTTCACTCTGATTCCCAGGAGTGTTGTGCACTAAATTATTACCTAGTCAGTTGTTGTGTAGCTTCAGGATGGTAAGGCAATAAAGTTAAATCCAGGCAAGGTGAATCTGTGAGTATCAGATTACACTGAATTATTTAACCCCAGCACACCTTTTTGCTCCCTTTGGTTACTGTCTGGTTGTCTTGTCTCTAAAATACAAATTATTAAAAGACAGGGGTGAAAAAAGTCAGTGATAAATAGTCATTTTAACAAAGGGGTAAAGTTACTAGAAGAATCTATGAGAATACGTTCTGGGAATTCAATGCCTTTATAACTGAGCAGAAAATGAGGTTGAGGAGTAAACCAAAAATATTTATGATTGAAGGGAGGAGGTCAGGATAGTCCAAAATAAATCTGCTTAGGAAGAGTTGCAGAATGATTTTTTTAATGCTTAATGACCAGGTGATAAAATGGCAGATGAAATTCAGTGTTGATAAATGCAAAATAATGATCCTAGGAAAAATAACTTCTAAGGCACATACCATAGTAAGTTTTACATTAGCTACTCCCATTAAAAAGGGAAATCTTTAAGGTCACTGAGAGTAGTTCACTGCAAATATCATCTGTGTGCTCAGCCACACTGAAAAGGCAAATAGACTCATAAAAATTATTAGGGGAAAAAAGGAGAACAAAATAGAAAACATCTTTATGCCATCCATAAATCTGTGCTTTCCTTGCACACTGAATGCAACGTGCAGTTCTGGTCACTCCTTGAACAATGACATAAGGAAAGCAAATACAGAGGACAGCAAAGATGATGAGTCAGGGAATGACTTATAGTACAGATCTAATTAGGCACAGCCTTAGGACTTGCAGAGGGAGTACAACTGTACACAGAACACAAGGCACATAGGGAATTTCTCTTCACTCATTCTCATGGTAGCCAGTGGTGCTGAGCACTGCTGTATTTGGTTATAGCTTCTCTTTCCTTCAGTTGGCATTGAGTATAGGTAGAGTCTCTGAAAGTACATGCCTTAGTCCATGAAATTTCACTCATTTAAGTACAACTATATTTGGGCAGGATTTTAAAGAAATATCAGTTATGGTAGTTATTGAATGTTTTTATTAGAAGTAAGCCCTTCACTATGGAAAGTTGGATATTTTAGTAGTGCTCTTAGTGCTCCTCAGTCATGACTCAGAACTCTTTACATGAATCTCAATGTTTTGCTCAGTGTTACAGTTTTGCAGTATGACTACATCATCCCTTGAAAGAGGACTGAGTCCAAGAAGAAGAGAGATTAGCTAATTTGTGAGTTCTCTTCTGTCAAATGTCTCTTTATCCTTACCAGCAAGTTCTGTGGTTTTTGTTTTTTCCTAACGTGAGATTTTTATTTGGTGCTGTTTTATTTTTTACAATAAAGCTGAAATGTCATTATTTTTGGTATCAAGGACTATAGTGATAAGAGCAGAAAAGGCTTATGTGCTATGGGTATAGAAGAAATTGTTTTTCATGGGTGAAATAATTAGCTGAATTAGTAAAGGGATTTTAATAATCTAAATACATTTTACGAGGGCTAATTGTTCTTGCTTCATCTTCTGGGATAATAGTGACTGACTCTAGCTCTGTGGTTTGCAGTTTAGTCTGCTGAAATGATGCTGTTAATCAAGTATTTTAACTTATGAGTGGCACAGCCTTGCCTTGCCAAACCTTCTGCCTTCCCCACTGTTTCCCCAGCCTTTCTCACTGAATACAAGAGTCATCTCAGAACTTGAGATCACACAGATCTGTGCATGAGCCTGTTTCAGTGTCTATTATATCACACTGGAAAGGTGTCAGTCTTCCCCAATATTGCAGCAAAGGCACTGAATACTTCAACCTTCTCTGCCTCACTGCAGTGATTCAGCCTCTTTTTGCATGAAATAAAGTTTGTGCTAAATTTCTGTGAACTTGATTTTGGACAGAACAGCTCCACGTGCCATTTCTTGAATAAGAATAGAAAATTGTGCAGATTTCTTGGGTTAAAAAGCAAATTATGACAGTAATTTTTACATTTCAGTGCTTGGACTAGAGGGTTGGCAGGATAATTTGTCAGAGACATACTTTTCAACAGTAAGGTCTGCATGTATACACTGAAATCTCAATAATTGCCCTTTTCATGCTCAGAAGAGAGATGGGACATCACAATAAAAAAACCCTAACAGATTTGATCAAATGATTAAAAATACAATTTGGGCTGAAGTGGTGAACATGAGGGTGAGCCAGAGCTTTCTACTTTGAGAACTCAGCTTTTCTTCACTATTTCAGAGAATTTTGTTAGTCTTATCCTGTTTGATTTTAGCATAATATTAATTTATGTTAAAGGACAGGAAACAAGCAAAATGGGTGCAAGAAACCTTTTTACAGTTGGTTCATTTTCTTTCACCTTTTGCAGTATTAGATGTTCAAACTGTGATCATATCTCTTTATTCTGCCCTGTTTAGTTATGATTCTGTGACACTTATGTTCATCATTCTTATTCGGCCTGTATATGTGCAAAAATATTTCAAATCACACATATTTCCATTTACCAGAGCAACAAACAAAGTTCTATGCAAAACCATGTGAAAGAGAAAAGGGAACAGGGGTGGTGCAGTTGACACATGGGAGGGAAGGGATGCCATCCAGATGGACCTTGACAGTCCTGAGAGGTGGGCCCATGCAAATCTCACGAAAATCAACAAGGCCAAGTGCAGATCTCTGTGCCTGGGTCGGGGCAATCCCAATCCCAAATATAGACTGAGTGGAGAATGGATTGGGAGCAGCCCTTAGAAGAAAGACTTGGGGGTGTTGGTGGATGAGAGGTTGGACATGAGCTGGCAACGTGCACTGGCTGCCCAGAAAGCCAAATGCAATTGGACTGCATCAAAAGTGGCATTGCCAGCAGGTCCAGGGAGGTGATTCTGCCCCTCTTGCCTGCTCTTGTGTGACCCCTCTTGGAGTGCTGTGTCCAGCTCTGGAACCCCATCATAAGAAGGACATGAACCTGTTGGAGTAAGTCCATAAGAGGCCACGAAGATGATCAGAGGGCTGGAGCACCTCTCCTGTGAAGACAGGTGAAGAGAGTTTGGATTGTTCAGCCTGGAGAAGAGCAGGCTTGGAGAAAACCTTAGAGCCCCTTCCAGGACTTAAAGAGGCTACAAGAAAGCTGGGGAGGGCAGAACTTTTCCCAGGGGCGTGGAGTGATAGAACATGGAGGAATGGCTTTAAAGTGAAAGAGAGTAGGTTTATATTAGAAATGAGGAAGAAATTCACCACTGTGAGTGTGGTGTGGAGCTCTTTAACAGGTTTCCCAGAGAAGCTGTGAATATCCTGTCCCTGGAAGTGTTCAAGGCTAGGTTGGATGTGCTTTGAGAAAACCAATCTGGGGGATGGCTGGCATCCCTGCCCATGGAATGGGGTTTGGAACCAGATGATCTTTAAGGTCCCTACTAACCCAAAACATTCTGTGATTTGATGATAATTTGAGTTTACAGCCTCCAAAGTTAAGCAGTGAGTCTCTTGGGATTGAGCCATCTCTAAGGCAGGCAGCTGCAATATTACAGCCTCCAAAGTTAAGCAGTGAGTCCCTTGGGATTGAGCCTTCTCTAAGGCAGGCAGCTGCAATACAGAGTTGTGGGAATTAATCATGAGAGTTTGTCCTTGTGCCTCACATGTCACAGGAGCCTACTGACATTGGAGACCTGGATGACAGATCTTAGCACAGGTGTAATCCCAGTTCACAAAAGGCTATCTCCAGTCACAAAAAATTTGTCAGAAAAAATTAGGCTTTGTCCTAGACACTGCTTTTAATCAGCTTAATCAGTGGTATGTGATTGTGTGGCACTCCATTTATTTTAAACCCAAATTAACCTCTGTTACAGAGCCTCTGCTTAGTTTCTGTAAATTAACAATGGGATATGACTTTTTGTGGCTGAGGTTATGTTAAAAAACTACACATGTGCAGAAAATAATAGCCAGCTAAATGGGAAGCTTGTTATGCTTCTCTTGCAGTTATGTCCCTAATTATTTTAAAGACAAAATAGAGCTACATGATTTCTGTTACCTTTGGTTGAAACAATTGCCACACCATGTATTGCTG
>NW_008665308.1:36013-48124 GCF_000695815.1 Acanthisitta chloris | reverse complement strand
CTTCTTCCCTCCAAGCTGCCTATCCTGCCAAGCACAAACTGGAAACACAGTGTAGCAGGACACCATTGTCCCCTTTCTGCAGTGACTGGGAGACATTGAAGGTGAAGTCAAAGCCAGGACCTTGCAGATTTTGGAATATTTCTTCAGTACAGTTCCTTCCCAGGGCTGATGTGCTCTTTGCTCCAAGTCTCCCCCTGCCCCTTATTTATCTCACCTTGACTCCAAATGTGACTGCCTTCTGACTACTCCCTCAACTTGCCTCCCTACTACTTTCCCTTGATAATTCTCTCTTCCCATCACTTCTATTTAGCTAATCCTCTTCTAATGTAACTGCCATTTGCAGCCTGCTGTTGACCTGTTCTTTCCATCCTTTGAATGTTGCCCTTTGTCTGGTTGACTGAAAACCTGTCCCTCTAGAACAATCACAGCAAAATGAGTTCAGGGGCTGATTGCTGTTTAGCAAAAGGAGCACTGCAGTTCACAGGGAGTGCCTAAACTGGGCTCTGGCCTGCATGGGTGTGGGGTTTGGGCATGGCTTAGATGAGACACTGTATGGGAATAGACAATATTGTGTTGTTTTACCACCTATCTCTTTGACACAGTGGGGTGGCTTCTTGCACTACTCCTAGTGCTGACTTCAGTCTTGAAATGGCTGTTCCTATTGTGGCCAATTCTTGTACTCCTTCTGCATAGAGAGCTGTTCCTGCTTCCCCCAGCATTCAGTTCAGTACACAGGCTGCTCTTAAGACTTGATCCATTTGTTCCTTGGATGTTAAAAGGAAGAGGCCTAGCATAGAAATGGGCAAGTAAAAGTCTTGTGCAGTTGTTTGGAGCAAACTGAGGTAGATACTAGCAGTACATGTTCCAGAGTTTTCACTTTGACCTTGTAAAGTAAGTAGGGGAAAATGCATTTGAAAGTTAGCAGATGAGGAGAGAACAGAATATGAATAGATTTATGGAAGTGTCACTGAGTGAAGATGGAAGACAAAGTGCTGTTACAATTGCTGTTCTCAAGATGAAACCTATTAGGCAGTGTGAGTACTGTGTTGGCCATCTCAGCAAGGCAGTGCTGTCAGAACAAAGTAGCTTCTAATTTGAAACCTGGAAGCACTGGAAAAGATAATTTACCCATCCTTGTGTGCACTTCAGAGCTGGTTAAGCATGCAGGTGGGTAAATTAATCCTTATGTTGGTATTAAGACTTAATGAAGCCAACTGTTTCCATTTAATCAGTTATAATGGGGGTTTCTTAATATGCTTGTATTGCAACTGGTTTCCAGCTTTGTCACATGAATCTGTGGCTACACAGTGAAACACAAACTAGCTTATGGCACAGCAGTCACTCTTGAACTATGCCTTGAAGTCACATTGTGAGAGAGCAGAACTCCATCAGCTGTAATTCCAAAGAAGGATCACGGTGATATTACAGACATTATCCTTGCCAGTGAATAGCAACCTTGAATGAAAAAAGCCTCAAAACTTTGGTATCATTTCATAAAGAAATCTTTAATGACTGAACTAGTTACCTGTTTAAACAATCCATTTTCTATGATCATGTCAGTAAACAGAAGAAATCCTGAATCTGCTGTGGACCAGTGGAATTTATCAGCATATGTATTCTAGATAAATATTTGAAGGGCAGCTCTTCAACTTGTGTGAAGGGTGAGAATATTAAAGGCAGCTTCCCTTAGCTATGTCTCAAGATTCTCTTCAAGCTCCAGCTGTGAAAAATAATGCTAAAAAAAATGTTGTCAGAGAAATGTGCTCAGGCTACAATTGATTCCCACCTTTGAGGGGGACTCAATGTGCCACCAGTGGCATGAGGTAATAAATGCATTTAGATTTCACTGTTATTCCACCTTTGCACTGAAGTAATAACAGTGCAGGGATGATAGGGAGCCAAGAACCTGCATGTTGAGCTTTGTCACTGTTCATGCAACGTTTTTCAGCTGCTTCTTCCTTGACACACAAGGCTCTCTTACTTGCCACTTGGAGAACCTGGTTAGTGAGACTATGCAGAAACTCAGGAGAGAGGCCCTTTGAAACAGCAGAGGATATAGGGCTACAGTGGCACTGTGAGGTCTATTCACAGGAGACAGATTTTAGCCAGGAGAACACTCAAGGGAAAGCTAGCAATGAGAATATGTCTGTCCATTTGGTTAAAGGAGAAATGAAAGGAAGGATGGGGACGAGGCAGCTTTGTGATTGCCCTTTTGATTGAGATCTCTTTAATGATTCAAGTCTCATATCTCTGCTGTACTGACTGAATGGGATTAAAAGTAAGATGGGTGGAAAAGGAGGAGGAGAGCATACTGAGCAGATTTGAAGCAGACCAACTTCAAAGTTTGGAGCAGCAAGCAGCTCTAAGTACACGTATACAAGGATTCAGCATTTCATTTATAATATTGATAAATTTCAGTTTTTCTGCTGGGTTTTGCTACTTAAGTAAGAAATTACATTTAAGTCATTTACTAGCATGTCAGTGATAGTAGACATTGCAATATCTGAGTCTTGTGTGTGACAAGTCTGGGAGTCATCAAGCTCCCTGAGAAAGTGAAGGTTGTACTCCCACACTTCTGTGTGTTATTATTTTTATCACCTGCTTGTAATAAAGACTAATCATTTCTAAATATTTTGATTATACTGATACAGAATACATTTTCTGGAATGCTCATTTGTAATAAAAATGGTACTTCAGAACTGTGGTGGAAAGTTGAAGACAAAAACACATACAGAGCTCATTCAGTCACAGCAAAGCTTCCCTGCAGTAAGCAAGTGGTACAGCTGGTGAAGAGACTCTGCAAAGTGTGCCAGTTTGTACCTTTCTGTAAACACTGGGATTGTGCAGGAGAAGCAGGAGCTTGTTGTGAACCTTGTTGAAGTACTGGATGGAAATAAAATGGTAATAACTCACCTTATAGAGAAACTGAGGAATTAAGGTTGGCTCCCTGCCAGTAGCTGCTGAGTGTGATTGGGAACTATTTTACAAAATGCTGTTGGGAGGTTTTCATAGTTATGTTGGTACAACTGAACCCAGTGGATGCTGAGATTGTAGGATTTCTTAGATGTTATTCACTAAAGGAGAATTGCAATCAAAACAAGTCAGATGTTCCTGAAGAAATGTGGGACTCCACTCAGCTGAAATAAGACAAAACCCAAGGCAGTTCAGTGCTCCTCACTGTGATGCCAAATCTGAAAGTGTAAGATTAGATCATTAGATTCAGACAGTGGTTTATGAGACAATAAAATCACTAATGTCCTTTACAACAGCAGAGACAGTGGTTTATGAGACAATAAAATCACTAACATCCTTTAGTACAGCAAAAGCAATTGGCATGGAAGAGACCCTACGTCTTCTGTGATGCAGTGCAGAAAAGAGAATGAACTGTATGGTTTAGAGGATGAAAAGTTCACAGGGACAGTCAGGGTCTGTGAACTCTGCAATGTACTGTTGGAAGGGCCAAGTGGATTTCCCTCCATGGAAGAGGAGATGCAATACACTTGGCTAGCTAGTGACTGAATATTCAGGGATATTTTTGTTGCTCTTATTCATTTGCTTCATGTCAATGTCAACTTTGCCAGCTGCTGTAAAACTATTTTTAAGTGGAGAACTGAACACCAGTGAGGTAGTGTCTGTCCTTCTGATATAAACTGCTAGTATTTATAATTTTTTGGCTGTTTTGACTTTCTTTATATCATAAAATAGGCAGGGTGGTATCCATTCTGTATCGGAATAATCACACTAAAAAGTTTTAAGTACTTTAAAAGTAGTCTTTTAATTACTTTTCTTAATTGAGATTGAGCTCTCATTAAGTCAAGAGAATTAAACAGTTGTTTCCGAGCCCAAATTCAGGTCTGTTTCCTAGCAAATTAAAATGAATGTGATTGTCTTGATCTAGTTCTCTTTTGTAGCTATTAATGGACCATTTTTTATTGGCTATAAACTTCAAGGGAAATATACAGAGTATATTCAGAGTAGAAAGATGCATTGTAAGTGTACTTGAGCAATGTTTCTCTATCTCTTTATACTGACTATAATCATGTGGAGTTAAGGTTGAACTGGAGTCAAAGGAAGTAAGTATGCTTGAAAAGTTAGCATTCTTACTGTGTTCATTAGTGATGGATAAAACACTCAAGAATGAAAAATCCCTGCCTGTATCCTTTCCCTCTAGGACAGAAAATGGAAATAAAAGTGCTACATTTATATGGAGAGGTTATAAGAAGAAACTGGGTGAAAATGAATTATGAAGGAATGATTTATTTTTTTTGCTAAACCTTTGCCTAAAAGTTTTTTCTATTTGGTCTCTAAGAATTCTATGAATATAAACTTTCTTAGACAATATTTTGACACCACTTTTAATTGCTGCACAGTTTACAAACACTTTAAAGCTATCTTTTTTTTTTTTTTTTAAAATCAGCAATGTGAAGGCTTTTTTTTTTCCTGGAAGGTAAGAAACAGAACAATTTCCAGCAAAGGCAGTCTGTTTGCCATAAGGCAGAGAGAGAAAATGTCTGCAAGTTATCTCACTTTTTAATAACTATTCAGAAAGACAGGACTGAGATTTTAAGGCCAAGGATAAACATTTGGAGAAACTCCAGTGAAGTAAAACTATGAACCTGTAATTGGAATTGCTGTATGAACAGTTCAGTAGCAGAATTTTCCATGACATTCTCTGTGCAGATGCTATGCCTTAATATTTTTTTGAATGTGCCTAAAACCTTTGTATTTTATGTATGTAGGTGCTATGGATTTTGAGTCTCCTATGAGAGCAAGTTATGCTATATATGTCCTGCTGGAGAGATTCCTAAAATCTTATTAACTGGGCTACATAAACCTTCTCTTCCAGTGCAGAACAATCCCATACAAGGGAGTATGAACTTCTAGGTGTTCTGTCCAGTGTGCACTGTGATTGAATAGATGAGATGTGGTTCAGGGTATCATGAGCTTTAACTTGATTTTGATTCTGTGATATGCCAGGCAATTTAACAAGTCTGTTAATTTGGTTTTATTTTTACCTCACAAGAAAAGTAGGATTGATGGTCCTGCTGCTATCTGCATCCTGCCCAGTGTGTAGATTGGTATCTGTGGCAGGTTTGGACCACAGGCATGTATCTCATATGGTTCATCCTTGAGGTCATCCTGATGTATTTGTGCTAGATAAATGCAAACAGAAATTCCTTTGAGGATTATTTTATATATGTTTTCCCTTCACAGAATACTAGTTTGACTTACAGTAATTGTCTCTGTCCTTGCCAACTTTGCTAGTTGTTTCCCAGCAGACAAGCACTATAATAGGACTCTGAAGCCATGGTCTAGCTTTGTTTTATGAGCTGGTGGTTGAATCTACTTACTGTTCAAAACAGCATGTGAAGTCAAAGTCAAAGGGAGAGTCCTGTGGATTAAATCATGGGGTGAACTCTACAGCCTGCCAGGAAGAATGCATGAAGAATACAGTGTGATTCTGATGTCTTTCAGATGGTGTGATGTTATCCTGCCTGACATTATCCTGTTAGGTACATGATGTGAAATGGCATGATGTTGTATGCAATAAAACCATGTTGGATTAAAAGCTAGAACAGTAATGACAAAGCCAAACAGGCTAACAATAGCTTTCTTGTAAGCCAACAAATAAAATAACAGTTTTCTAAACTAACTCTAGATCTTTCCATTCAGCTGAAGTTAATATAATTTCATGCAGACTTAGCTTTTTACCATTACACGTACCTGTACGCCCACACACGGTTTATTTCTGGTTCTGCCTATGAATTCTTAATGTTTAAGGTTTAATAGAAAATGCATTGGCTGAGTCAATTAGTGCTGCAGCTACTACTTGGTTTAGCCTCACTGTAACTGTTATAAAGGAGAATATGACATGACCTTCTCAGCCATCTCCTATATCTATCTGCTTGATGTGATGTAAAAACATGAATAAAACAGTAGGGCAGGTTCATCTAGTTTACTAACCCTCTAGTGTCTTAGCAAAACACACTTGAGTTTGATATTACTTCTTAAAAAAATATCAAAATGATTTTGCTATGCAGCCCTTCTCCAGACTATTACAGCAATCAGCATGTCCATACCCTGCTTTGGTCCATCATCACTACTGGAGAAGTTCTGTGAGTTGGACTTATATGAAATCATCACTGCCATTAGGGCATAGTTTGGTCTATGGTTTGGATGAATGTCCTGAGTATTTTCCCATATGTAACCTGACACATTCCAGCCATTTGCAGCTTTTGGGATGAACTCCTTAGAAAACGGTGGGTTATCCATTAATGGCACAAGCAGAGCACATTTTTTTACAGTGTGTATGTGTTTTACTGAGTTGTTTCTCAGCATATCATTTGCAGGTGTCATGTAATTAAAGTTTAGTCTAGCCTAAGGTTTTTGTTAATAGTGCTTTTCCCATCCAGACTATCTCAGGGTACTTCGTTGGATCGTAGAATGATTATATAGGCAATTAACTTGGTCATTATGTGCTCAGCAATAGTTCACACGCAGCTTTGTACATTATGACCTGAATTTTAGAGATGAATCTAATGTTAGTCTAGACATCAGGACCATTCACTCCTCTTTTAGAAGAAGCCTTGTGGGACCTTTAAACTTCTACTTAGGGGCCAGCAAAGGGTCTGGCTTTGATTGCTACTAACAGGGCACAGCAGCTGGACTTTCCTAAGTGTTAAATGCTGCAGTGTCAGCAGCAGGTTATAAAAATATGTCCTGATCCCCTTTAAAGACTATGACCTCCCTCCTCAAAAGGAAGTAAGTCACTCAGTGAGCATGACTGTGACAATTGTGTGTTGGTTTGTAATTGGTTGGAATTGTGTTGCTGGTTCTCTTGAATATCTATAGTGTGTAGCTCCAGATGTCCTAAAAGTCCTTTGCTGTTCTTGGATGAGTATTCATCTGTAATGCTGTGCTTTTTAGGCCCAATATTTTGACCAATGAATTATGCCCATCAGTTACACATGGTAGAGAAGGAAACATTCCCATAAGAAGCTTGTTATATGAGGAACTCTTACTGAAATAGTCTTGAATTATGAATAAATGTAAGGAGCTTGTTTGAGTGATTTGAATTCTGTTTCAAAAATGGCAGAACTATGAAAGGTGCCAGATCATACTTGCTCTGAGAGTCAGATGCTGACATCCTGATTGACAGAATGTGCAACCTAGCTGTTTTCCATGAGAACAGAACTGCTCTGTAGCCACATTAGGCTTATGGCACTTTACTTGCTGTAAAGTAGAGCATAATGAAGTCTATACACTTGAGTGACCCTGCACAAACTTCATTGAGGGTAGGTAGCACCATCAGTAGGAGATGAGGCCGGGTCAAAATTAATTAAACACTTCCACATGTCAGAAATTTGAGGGTAGGTAGCACCATCAGTAGGACATGAGGCCAGGTCAAAATTAATTAAACACATCCACATGTCAGAAACGTCCTTGCTCATCTTCTCCATGACAGAAAACAGAGCACTAGGAGAGGGATAAAATAAGTATTTTCTCAAGTAGAGGAAATACCCTGAAGGAATGTAGGTTCCTGCTCATTGGTGAGGAGGGGTAAAGAAATTAATTATGAAACATGCTTCAAGAGCAAACAACTCCAGAACAGGAAGAACAGGTCAAAACTGAAAAAAAAGATCAAAACCAAAAGTGTATGTCTGTCTAAGAAAGGGTAAACTCCAGTTTCTTAGAATCAAGTAGAGATGGAGAGAAAGAACAAACTGGGCATCTTCTCAGCAGTGGAAGATTTCCTTCATTTTTAGGGAAGAGATGTAAAAGTCATTGCAGCTATATAAGTTAAAATGGAATTTACAGCTGTTATAAACACCCACTGGGCCTAAGTAAGATGATTTTCTATTGCATGCTTATAAACAGTTTGAAGACTTGATAGTATTTCTGGCTGTGGCTTTGCAGCAGCAGGACCCACAGAACAAAATATATTTGCTGTTATTTGTAGCTTGTCAAAAAAATGTTGATTTCCCTATGGTTCATATACAATTGTTTGGCATTCATTAATACTTTGTGTTTTGTGGCACTTCATCTGCTCTGTGGCTTTTCTCAGATGTAGGTAGGAATTTTTCTTTTTGCATTCCTGTGTAATGGCTGGAAGACTGAACCAGTTCTTCAAAATGGAGCTCATTGACATAGTCTCTAGATGGAAGGCAATTGTTTTGCTGGTCTCTATGATCTGGCTATAAATGGTAACCCTGTTGGAAGTGCCTGATGAAAACCAGAGCAGTTTCGAAGACTCCTCGTGTAAGAAATGCTTTCATACCAAAGGATTTATTGACAGCAACATTAGGCAATGAAATTCCTTTAAGTGCATGGCTCTGGTACTTGTCTAAGGAATACTACTGTGGCAGCTCTTGGTAAACCTGTCTTTGTCATACCAGGTGCACAAATGTGCACCAGGGGATAAAACAACACACATCCCTCTGGCTTGAAGTTCATATTCTCACACAGGAAAGTGGATTTACTTTCAAATATTGTCTAAAGTCAGGATACAGCTATCAATGTCCAGCTAGCACCAGATCATTTAAGTCTCTGGAATTTTCCTGCTGTTTTTGGTTTTTTTTTTTCAGGCACTATCTTATGACTAAATATTCTGACAGGGATTTATCTTACATCACGATTTTTGAAGTGGTGCTCTCCCCCTGCTTGGTTTTAATAGCCAGTTGGCAGCTGGCAGCACTATCTGTTTTCTTATATATTGTCTTCCATTCTGTATGCATTATGGTTTGTTTATTTTGTTGCTATTTATAGAAGGGTCTCCCACAAGGCTGTGGGCACTGGTAATGATTTAAAAAGAACAGAAATACTCTCACAGAAATTTCATAAATGGAAAATAACACAATATAAGCAGATGCAATGAGAGAGCTAATGCATATCATAAATTGGCTTTTCACACCCTCATCACTCAGAGGAATCTGTCAGTCCATGAAGCTAAGCTGAACTGTTATGGATCTGTCTCAAGGAATATATGTTTATGTCTTCCAAATATGATTCTTTCCCCTGTCAAAAGAAAATGGCACTAGACCTACATTTCTTAGGAAATCTAAGTAGGTTTAATATAGAAAGCATGGGCATTTCTGTAATTTACATGCAACCATCATTCTTTTGACTCCTTTCAGTAAAGGACCCCATAATCTATACTGCTTTAAAACAAAACAGAGGAGTTCAGATCTTTGTTGTGATGGAATGAAGCCAGTCATAAAGACTCTTTTCAAAAATGTTGTAGCTATTATATGTGAAATATAATTATAATCATTGCAGAGAAATATTACACTGAAATGTTGCTGTGATTCCAGCACTTTAGTGCTTAGTCTGTCCTAAAATATTGGTAGTATTTAAATTCAAGACCAGTTGCTCACCTGATGGAAGTCAACCCTCTTCAGTTATGCTGAGAGTGTACTGGAAGCAAATGCCTCCTTCATTTAGGCTCAAATTCCAAGACTTCTGTCATGTACCTCTCCATAAAGAAAACAACCAGGCAAAGAGCTTCAAGGACTCCTCACTCCTTCCTGACTTTCTCCTGTAGCTGGTTTATAGGGATTCCAAAGCTGGAAGTGTTGGGGCAGGCTTTTATACCCAGAACAAGCTTTTTTTTGCATTGTCTTCTCAGAACACAACCATCTCCTATGTAGCTCTTAAATTCTTAATCTGCAGGGCCTATATTTCTATGAGTAGGCAATGTGTTTGCAGTGCAAATGAAGGAGGACTGAACAGACATCTGTTTGCCTTTGAATATTTAATAATTGCTTATATTTCCAAGTATGTTAGTTCTAAAGTATTCAATCTGTACCCAAATCTCAAACTAGGCATTCACAAACCTAATTTTAGTGTAAAGCAAAACATATTAGGCACCTGATTTTGAGCATGCTGCTTTTTTTGCTTTAAGAGGGCAACTGAACTGTGTAAGTTATTGTACTCTTCAGGTGTTGTGGCATTTTCTCTGGACAGGACACGCTTTCCTTCTTTTCAAACCTAACAAATTGTGTGCACACAAAATGCAGGGCACACCAGGCTTCCTTCTTCTTAGGGAGTCGACTAGCAATGGTAACTGGTTGAGGACCTGGAGTTTAGGGTTTGATTAAGCACTCTGATATCTGACTTAACAATGCAGCAATTTGCTATTCTCTTGCTCCTGTATCACATCTTTGTTACTTCTTTCTCATTTTGCTTTCAAATCAATATCACTTCAGCAGCTACTTTAACATCACTAGTGAAACTGATGAAAGAAATGTGCTAAAGAAATGTTTGCTGTACTTGGTGATACAGCACCATTGGGTTTCTCATGTCTCTAACACAGTCAGTCAGGAAAATTCTAGTTGGGTCTAAACCTGCTCTGAAGTGTTGATGCTAAAGAGTCACTACAAAACAATTTTGTGCTTGTGCTTAGCTGTGCTAACCTGACTACTGTTCCATATTAAAATCAGATGCTAATGGCAACTAATTGGCAAGAATGGGCCAATCTAGGTTTTAATTTAGGTCTTTGCCATCCTAGAGCTTTAGGCCTACAACGCTTCTATGTTAAAGATAGCTCAAGGACACAGGATGGAATCTTTCATCTGGAATAAATGGAAGTTTGTCCAAATGAATTCACAAGTGTGATATATAACAGCTTCCTGAGCTCTTTAGCACTTTTCTTTTCCATCCTGTCAGTATTCAAACTGAGAGACAAAATTATTTTAGCTGCAGGTTGCATCTCCATTCAGCTGTGTGCATTAGACAGTTGTTTTTTCGAGTTAGCACTATGAATTTGCCCAAGCTATTATGTAAGCATGAAAACTTGGGCTGATGCTTGTAAACACTTTTAGTACTTTAGGTAGTCTTGTTTATGCAGAAGTAAAATATGAACAATAATCTGTCTCTTCCCAAGATAACGAAGTGGGTTTTTAAATTCCAGTCAGAGAGGCCAGCTTGAAGCAAACCAGAAGTTTTGTATATTAGATCAAATTTTTCTATTTTGTTGGTGCTGACTGATATCAAATGTCATTATACTGGTGGGAACAGTTTTTGGGAAAGAGGCACATAGGTTTCATTACCAATATCTGTTAGAAAACTCCTGATCAAAGCTTTGTGGAATTTGTAATTGGGCATATATCAGTGGGTAGAGATATATGTATTGGGCAAATTACCAAATGCAGTTAATAAACAACTCCCACAATTTCCTGATACAGAGGAGCACCTAAATAGAGGCAAAGGACCAACACCCCCCACCCCCATACAGATTTAGGTAAATATATGTATGTAAACCCTTTTTTTTCTCCCACATATGAAACACAATTTTAACTCAAAAGGAGACAGCATTTCCCTGACCACAGATCAGTGATCAATCCAGAAGGCAATCTACTACATCACATGCATCCACATTTTACTTGTCAGAATAACTGCAGCCTAAAATCTGCAGCTTTCCTAGAACTGGGAATGTGATTAAACCCAGTAAATTGAAAGAAAAATCTGAGATAATTGTCAATTTAAGACTTGTTAGTATGTTCTGTTATGTTGGTTGCATGCTTAATATATGCTCTCCATAACAACAGTCAAAAGAGGAGCAAATGTTGTGCTGATAAAAGCTGGTGAAGCTCTATTGAAGTCAATAGAAATGTGTCTACTTGCAAGAGAGTTTCATTTCTTCAGTCTCACAAAAGGAAATTTCTCCCCTCTATATGTCTAGCCAGAATGTTCAAAAACCCTAAAGAAGATGGGCAGCAGGTTTGATTCAACAGAAGAATGAGGGGTGATTTCTTTAAAAGAAATATTTGCTCTGGTCCATAAAGCAAGGAGGATTCCAAATTGCCTTTGGATTCCTGGCTCTCCTAAGCTAGTTAGAAAATCCCATTGTGTTTGTATGGCAATAGAGCTCTGATGTCACCAATGCTGCAGAGTCTAGTGATGAATGGACCCTGTCATTTTACCTAGCAGTTTTTTGAGCAATATTTAGCTGAGTCTTGTAGGAATAACTTTAAAAGGATTATTTGAGGTTCAAGGTGACATTCTGCTTTGATGGTGTCTCTTTCCTGCTTCTAGTTAGTTTAACTAGTTGGGAGTGTCAAGGGCAAGGTGTAAAACCTAATTCTCCCTACCATCTCTCTCTTATACATTGGA
>NW_008665308.1:9608-35991 GCF_000695815.1 Acanthisitta chloris | reverse complement strand
CCTTTTGTCTGGATTCACCACTTTGGGTGAACTTTAAGATTTAGTTTCACATGCCTTCATCACAGTAGAGCCTGGGAACTTTGCCCTGGAGCATACTTGCATATCAGACTGGTACAGAGTTAATGTACTCTTTCAGAGTCTGCTGAGGGTCTTGGTGGAAACAATTTTTTTTCAGTAATAAATATGTTCTTCCAGGATCCAGAGCTTGCTCTGTGTATTGATTTATTTATTTATTTTCACTTTGAAAGTCTTCAATCAAAAGAAGAACCAGATTCTATTTTTGTGCTTATTTCTTTCTGCCATGGTCCTGGTGCCACAGCCTCCTTCCACATAGTATCATTAACTTGAATAATGCAATTCAATTTAGAAAGATACTTTCTAACAACCTTGATGACTATTATCACACACAAATATTTTTAAAAAACAGAAAACCCTCTCCAGCACGATCAAGACTTATGTATCAACCATGTTGTTAGTTTCGTTGTGGGTATTTGGCCAAACAAGATCTCTGTCAAGCCAAAGAGATCTTTCCTAAACCAAACTGTGTTAGAGAACCCAGGATGCCTGAAGCAGGATGAAATGTGAACACAATAGATGGAAAACTCTGAGGCCTAAAAGAGTTTGCAGTTTCTTTATCCAAAATGCTTAGACAATTTTTATTCTTTTCCTAATAAGCATTGTGGTTATTTTTTGTTGGATCAAAATGGTTTCCTCAGTGTCTTGGAACACTTCAGCTCTTTTTTGTTGACCTGGACTGACTTGGCAAAATACAAAATGGGGCTTAACATGTATTTTGTTCCTTTGGGGTTCATTCATCAATGACAACTGCAACTCCTGAAAAGCTGTGTAGCTAATTAAAACAGTAGGTGGGGCAAATCATCTTCTCTCACAAGTATCTCTAGGGTGGCTGTATGATAGACCTCCCATCCTAGTGCTTCCTAGAAAAGTCCTAGTGTTTTCTAAGTAAGTTTTAAAGCTCTTTCTTGGAGTTTCTCCACACTGAGTGAGAACCTAGTATCCTAGAAAAAGGCATGTACTCCTTTCTTCTGCTCTTATTTGGGATCTAATATAGGTTCCTATTATTAATGCTGAACCTAAGCTTTATCTGTCTCTCCTGGAGCCTTTAAAGTCTTTCACCCTTCTTCAGCCTTCTTGTATCGGGAGTGATCGATGGCTGAAAACTGATGAATTCTAATGAAACACGTGTTTACATTGAAGGTTTCACCAACACTTTTTTTTATGAAGGACTTAATAAATTAATAAAAAACTCTGTAAGAATGGATTAGCCAGATGTTACAGGTTTAAGATGATTCTCAACAGGAGTCTTGCTAAATGTTCTGCATTGTTCCTGGAGGAATCAGTCTCTCCTGCTGGCTGTAGAACCATGCTAAGAGCAGCCTTCTAGCTCAGGTGGTCAAGGCAGATGCATTGCAAGAGCTTTGTAGCCAATTCAGGTTTCTCCACTCCTGGCCTATTTTGAAGAAAAGCATGTCTGTGATCCTAACTGAAAAATCAGGGGGATTCTTCTCTTGTGTTGTTATATAAGCTGAATTCCTCGCTCAGTGTTTTCATGTTTTTGAAGCTGGACAGCTTAACAGATCTAAACAAAATAATTTGGAAATTGTATATAACAGTTTGTGGATTTTTTTCCATTCTATTTTGAAACCCAAACACATTTCAAAATGTTAGAATTTTCTGGGGAACTGAAGGTCTGAATTCTGGTTAGTTCTAATGCAGAGACCAGAAAGCATCTGTGGCTCCATGTATTCTGTAGGTGCTGCAGAATTATTCCTAGTGACAACTCTGTGCAACAGTTGTAACATTTATAGCTCTGGTCAGTGCTCAGGCAGCTTCTGTCTTCCAAATGCAGCCAGTCAGTTTTAGCTGAAGTAATCACATATAGCAGTTCATCACCATTTTTAATAGAGGGAATGGAAGTTTGACAAGCTAAAAAATGATTCATTTACAGTTTCCCTTGGAAGTTTCCCAGTATCATGAGCAAAGGGGATGCGTAAGAAAAGACTTTACTTATTTTTTTATGGGATTGCAGATTCTCCTGAGCATCTGGAGTTAAACTCACAAAAATAGAAATGCCACAAGGAACTTAAATCTTGAATTCTTCTTTTATTACTTTTTCTAGGGAAAAAGCCTCTTGCAATATTCTGTGCTCCATACTCTTGTCTGTGTGTGAAAAACCAGCAAACGGGCTGTAAGCAATCCAGAAATGCAGTAAGATCTAGCTGATCTCTTGGTCCTCGTGTTTGGTGTGCCTTTAGTTCCCTGAGGTGGGCAGGCTGCATGCTGTGAGCAGCTCACTGACACTGGTGGTGTGAGACATGGAGTTGGAGAGGTGTGGTAGTAGCCTGTTCAAATGGAAAACAAACTTCTTGGAAGATGATGTGTCTTTTATCCCTGTCCTGACATGATGGATTGCATACTGTGGCATTTATCATGTATGGTCCAGTGTTGGATTAAGGATGTAATCTGCTGCTTGTCTCAGAATCACTTCTGTTTAGGCTGGAAAGCTCTATAATTGGTCACCATGGAGGGTGCTGGCCTGCTACAATTGAGCCTTTCTTCTTTGCTATGCTAGAAGACATTTCTCAAAGAATGAATCATTTGGTACTAAGGTAGGTTTCCTCACCATAGCCTCTCAAGGGCCCTCCTTGTGTTTACAGTGGTAAATGTTAACAGAGCCAAAGACATCAGGCATTTGCTTCTTTGTACTGAAAGAAGGGAAGGTCAGTTGAGTCAGACTTGTTCAAAGCATGCAAAAAAGCATGTGGTGGAAGGATTATGAGCTGGACAGGCAAAACTTCTGCTGGAATTTTAACTGTTAGAGTTAGATGGTTATGTCTGTAAGTGCTCTCTGCAGTGGCAAATTATTCCTGGTGTTTTGATGTGGTATGATGAAGGGCTAAAAATGGGCAGCAAAAAACCAACTTGGAATAGTTCAGGTGGAAGAAATAATCAGAAATTAGATTCTATAGCAACTTAATTCTTGTACAAATAAGTTAACCAAACCCATATGAAAAACAACTCAAGAAGTTTAAGAAAATATGGAAATATAACCATTATCAGATGTTACAGGTCATAAAGAGAATAATCTTCCATCTCTACATCAGCCTGACCCAGTCCTGGGAGGTAGGAAGTAGCCAGTTTTCAAACCCCATGCTCTCTTGTTCCCTGTATATTTCTGTATATCAACCCCACATTTTCTTAATAATTTTATAAACTTTTGAAGGCTTACCAGTAATACACCCCAGCCCAAAATCAGGAACAGAACTGTTATACTGGGCAAAAAAACGTGGCCTTTGTGAAGAAATTGTAGCTCTTCTTGGACAAGGGAAAAGGTGGTTCAGTGAGGATTTGCTTTGGGTTTTCTGGCAACCTTGGGGCCCTCATGAGGACAGAATACAGACCTTCAAACAATGCCAGACCTGGACCTGGCTTCCTTGAAGAGGTTTTGCTTCACTCTGAAGGGAGCCCATCTGGCCAGCCACTACTGGTTCCTAATGATGCCATCTGCCCTTGCTTTCTGATAGTGTGTACAGCCAAAGTTGCTGCTTTTCTGCCCTTCAAGGTGGAGGAAATGAGTGGTAGAAAAAGGGCCATGCTTTTTCTACAGTTCATCCACAAAAGGCAGCAACATTAATGAATTGTAAAGAATGTAAGGATCACTGGTACAAAGCTGCTGCAGCCAGTCCTCATATTATTATTCCTAAGGATCCCAGAAATAAATGGCATACTCTTTTTGAGAGGGGAGGAGAACCACAGTATTACAGTCATCAAAACAAAGATAAGGAATCTATGTTTTGGGTAACTGTAGTTGCCACATTTTAGTTTGGTTTGATGTAGTTTAGTTTGGTAACTGTGTTGCTATTCTGTGCCCTAAAATGCAAGCAGCAAACAGCCCCTGGCAGCAGTGACCCACAAGACTGAATAAACTAGCTCTTTTCAAAGCTCTACACTATGTTGTGAATTGAAAACATGCTCTGCTTCTGGCTGTCTCTCCATCCTGACTGGTTTGCTTATAATACCAGAATCATAAGCCTGTTTTTATTCTGCAGAGGGTGGAAAAGGAGAGACAACAGGAGGAGGCAGGGAACTGTCTGTTATTTATGACCATATGTCATTGTACTAGCTATACAGAAAACAGAACAGGGACTTTAGAAGGAAATTCACTGAAAAGACTTGAAATGGATTTAATTAATTCCTCCCTCTCTTTTATCTCTGTCTGGAAGGAGATGGCCTGTGTGGCTTCTGTATGGTTCTCTGAAGGATCAGGTGCCAAACTGTGGTAATTAAAATTGGGAGTGAGGAGGAGGTGGTAAGACAAAAAGCCATTTTTCTTGGCACGCACCTCTGGTACAGTATTACGAAAATAATTTGCTCACAATTTTTTCCAATTATTCAAAGCTTCAAATCCCCTTAAAACCAGCTCCTCACAGGGAGGAAAAAAAAAGAAAAAAGGTGAAATTTCACACATTAGTTACTTTCTTTGAACTTGCACATTATTTCAGAGCCTGTTCTCATTATAGGCAGATTTAAAATGACCTGGCTTCAATAATGTGTACAGCTAGACTTTGTGAATGGGGATGGTTGTTACTATGAGTTGTTCCTATCTGTAACTGGTACACTATAGAGACAAAAAAAAACTGTTATGGAAAAGGTAAGCTCAAGAAATGGTGTTTCAGACAGATATTAATCAATATGAAATAAGTGAGGAGAATTTGTGCCACTGTATGTCAAGAAATTTGAAAGACACAAAGATTTGTTTCTGAAGAGAAATTCAGGCTGAACTGATATGGAATAAATCAAGCAAGTGCAGAAGCACTTATCTGCACTCCACAATTTCTTCTAAAATGACTGTAATATGTTGTATTGCTGATGGGATTTATGGAGAGCCTAAACAATGGTCACTATCATTGATCTTAAAGGGAGAAGGAAGAAGAGTCTATATATAAAAAATAGTGGTATACAAGTACATCCTTTACACTATGTCCCAGTATAGCCAACATTGCTATGTTTTACCTGTAGGAGCCACTCCAAACTGTTAGTGTCAGTCTGACTTAAAGCCCTTTGCTGCACAATACAGCTAAAGAGAGACAGATCAAGCTATTCTATATTAAGAATCTCTTATTCCAGCAGGTAAAACTCGGCTGAGTATGTGGGAGGGTAGAAACAGCAGTTTGGTCTCCCAGACCACTAATTTACAGTTCACCATGCAGGAATTGTAAAGTAATAGCATTGTGTGTAGGCAGGGGATTTGTCCTCTGCACATAGGGTGGTTATTGTTAGCACAGTTCATGCAAAACCCCAGATTAATTTAATGGAGGGAGGATATTTTGGTTGCATGGTGAGAGTAAGTCTAGACATCTTTGAGGTGAAAGCATCAGCACAAGTAACTTAAGTACCCTCCTATATTTTTATCACATTTTATGCCCTATTCCTAAAAGATAGTTTACAAGAAGGGTTCTTCAGATGCTAAATAGATTGTAATACTTAATTTCATATTCATATGAAACTTGTCACAGCTAAGACACCATAATGAGCTATTCAGAAAGTACAATCATGTCATGTTTACAGTGCTTTTATTGGCATTCTACTGTGAGTTACAAGATGCTTACAGACAGCTTTTCTATTCTCCAAGTTGTGTCCTTTTTCCTGTTTAATAAACACTGATTTGTGTCTCCAGCAGAGCTTAGTGTACAGTCACAGCTACTGTGACAGCATCATTTTGCTTTATCTTGATGAGAAAGTGCCCTGGCAAGCAAGCAATACAGGGAATGCTCACAAAGACAGATGGGATGCAAAGGGTGCAGAGGTGGAGGGCAGAATTCCCGAGTGCTCAATGCAATGCTGGTGCTGATTCACTCTAGGACTATGAATATACTTCATTGCTTGTAAGGGGCAAGTGCTATTATTCAATGTATTAAGTATATCACTGGCTTTGCAGGCTTAAAGTAGTTATTTAGCCATGCAGCAGGAGAGCCAAAATATATCACCTTGCCTTCCTGCTGGAGGGGAAGGTGTATCTGTAGAAACTGTTGTTGGAAGAATGTTGAGGTCTTCATTGAGATGGTATGGGTGAAGTTTTCCTAGTTAGACTCTAGAAAAACAGCAAATATGTTTGGAGGCTACTGTAAAGGACTCTTCTTGATGTCTGACAGAAAATTAGACAGGGTGATGAAAGCTTCAAGGAGATTTAAATGGGAGTAAGGTTGTGGTAGAGGTATGAAAATGTCCTCAGAGGCAAAAAAATCCACATGTATTTCATATCTTTTGTCAACTGAACTCAGTGTGTGTCAGCAGCTTCCCATTAGCTCATCATAACAGGTATCTCAGGATTTTGGCCCATTCTGGTCACAAGGTTGAAAGCAAAGGAAAAGCAGCAAATGACCTGAGAAAGGAAAAAATGTGTTTGCAGAAGATATTTCTAATGAAGTTGTGCCTGATTTTCCATACTTACAACACCCCTTGACTTCTTTAAATGGGAGAGTTTAGTTTTGTAACCAGGAATCTATATAGACTTTTTCATCTGACTTCTCACTCCATCTGTCTTAAAGATGTAGATTGCCTTGCACTGCTGCCTATAATGAATCACATGTAACACAACAAAGTCACAGGAGCAGTTGTTAGTATATTGGCCACGAGCAGGTATGAATCTCCTGGGAACACAGACATCCCTTTCATAACATAGGATATTGCTGGGGCATTCCTAAGGCTGCTGCCAGTGGTCATCTATTTTTCACTTCCCAAGCAGACAGTGGGAGTACTGGAGTAGAAAAGAGCTTGATAAGTCAAAGAGCCTAGGTATATAGCAATGTAAGAAAGTCTTATAAAAGTAAAAATAAAAACACACTCCAAAACTTATGGGCCATTAAGTAGGAGAGCAGTTCATTAAAGAACAATTCATCCAGAAAACACATGCACTGTTTGCATTTGGCAGTAAATGAGAGAGAAATTGCTTCCTCTCATTCTACACCCCTTTGCCTTACTTTCTGAAGCACAAGACCTGCTATGAATGCAATTGGTTTAGCAAGAAATAGTTCTGATCCATAGCAAATAAAAAACTCAGCACATTCCCCATCATGTGTGGTAGAGATGGATGGAATAACATGGGTGATGCACTCTTGCTTTCTCTGTCTCCTAAATCTACCAAGCTGAGCATTCATTTTGAGATAAGCCAGTGATTTGTACAGAAGCCTGAACACACGGGAACACACTGTCCTGCTGAGTGACAGGCAGACAATGAAATCCCCAGAACATGCCTTAGCAGAGAATGGTTACTTGGTGCAATCTGACAACTTCATCAAATAGCAATTTGAAATATCACCAGAAGAGATGTTGTCCTTTGCCTCCTCTACATTGGGGGGGAAAAAAAGGCAGAAAGCTTTACTTGTTTTCTACAGTGACAACTTGCTAGTTGTAAAAGCAGAATTTCCAGTGTCTGTAATTCAAGTTCTTAAAAGCAGTCTCCCTGCTTTGTGCTGTGCATTCCAGAGAGGTGTGACATGCCAGAAACAGCTGACTATCAAATGGTGGTCAAAAGACATGTGTGAAACAGCTTTAAAGTGACGGATGAGGTCAGGAGTCATTTAGTTTCAGTCTTGAGTTGTCATTAGTTGATGTACTCTACACAATTACTGTGTCTTTCACCTGGAGTTACAAAACTCATAGACTTAAAAAATGGGTTTTCTTCTATATATTGAGAATTTCTTTTCATAGAAATTTCTGAATATTAGTTTATCTGAACATGAGTTTATTTCAGATTTTCTTCTTTTCAAAGAAACCTTCTGCTATCCAGGCTTTTCTGGATTCTCTTCTAACCTTAGCTGAAAAGCAAGACACTGCTTTCTTGAAGACCACAGATGCCAACATGTATTTGACTGAAAGGCAACTAAACCAGTTTCTACTCTGAGCTGTCTGCTCTGTTGGATGTTAGTGTGCAGAAAACAAGGATGGGACATATATCTGCTCTTGTCACACTGCAGTTCACTGTGCAACACATGAGCAGAAAAGGCTGCACATTCAGAGTTTTGTTAATACACCAGGGGCTAATGTGTAGTGGCCCCTGTTTTATTCAGCACAGAGGAACAACTGCAAAGAGAACAACTGCTGCTGCCACTTAGTCAAATATGCTGGAAGGCAGTAAACAACAAGATTTCCATCTTGCCCAGCAGCTCAATTCTCCATTGTCCAGCTAGCAGTCAGTCAAATAAGATGCAAGACTTCCTATAGTGCCATGTCATGTAATGTAGTGATCAGTATGTAAGAATGTTATTTATTTTTTCAATCTAGAGCTCATAGTAGGGTTGTTTTGTGCTAGACACTGTAAGCAAGCTTCTGGGAGATAAGAGACACAGAGGCTTCACACAGTTTGTGAAATCCAGCCATAATTCAAAGCTACAGCATATTTGATTCACACTTATGCAGGTCCACAGGTTTTTGGTTTTTGTGCACAGGAGTGCAGAACTGTCCATGTGAGAAACAATTTGAACCTGATTGTTGGTGAGACTTTCAAAAATTGATGTAAGCATGTTATCCTGTACTACTAACTTACCAGATTTTTTTTCCCCTTATTATGTTTTACAGTAGTTCTTCTATGGTAGAAATGCCTTACATGCCTGGGTCACCAGGGTAAATATAAATTAAAAGCCTAAGCTTTTCATATATGCATGTATGTTTATAATATTGTATTTGGCCAGAAAAAAACAGTCTAAATATAATAATGCAGACAGATATACTTCATGCTGTGTGATACCAAGATTAGTTTTTATTTGTGAGTGTGAGGTGTAAAGTAATTAGCTCTGAAATTAGTGTCCTGCCACCACTGAAGAACTGGGCTCCACTGAGAAAGCCTGAAAATCGTTTCATTTCAAGGAATGAAAATGTTTAAATAATGAATAACAAGATAAAAGAAGCCTTGACGACATCCTCAGGAGTTGAGATTTACATAGTTTGGGACTATTTTTTCCCCCTCATTCACTTCCAGCACCTAACCTGGGAACTGAAATTGCAAATCTGGTCTGGGTATCCATCTTAGCTAATCAATAAAATAGTAAAAAAAGAGAAACAGGTTCTTCCAGAAAGCAATCAGTTTGGCTGCTGACTTTTAAATGAATTCCCTATGGGACCTGTTTGTTTCTGCTGCCTACCCAGGCAACCACACAAAACTAGCCTCCTAGGCATGGCCCACTGACACTGCTGGCATGGGAATACTGGAGTGTAACATCCCATCTTCACCTCCCCATGACATGCCACAAGCCATGCCTGATGCTGGGCTGATCCCAGACAGTTAGACCTTGAGAACAGCCAGGCTCCTGCTTTGTTTTAACACATTCTAGACATAATCTATGCTGTACCTGAGCTTCAGGCTTTAGTTTAGTTTGTAGTGTTGGGATTTTGGAAGGCACTGTTGACAGTTCAATTAAGATTATAGTAACTTGTCATGTGTGAATATTATCAAGTTTCCTGGCAGTGTTGTCATCAGAATTAACACATGACCCAAGGCAAGCCTCAAAATATCTCAGGTTATACCACATATAGAAGTACTTAACTTCTCACCTTGCTATCTTGCAGCCATATATCCCTTTGGAGCTGAGGACCTTGGCACTTAGGTAGAAGTTTATCCTTAAAATCCACAGCTAGCTACAGCAACTGATTGTAAATGATGCTTCCTTTTTGTGCAAAGAAATGGCTAAATGTTTTCAAATGTCGAAGAACAGGAATTTACTGAAAACAAGGTTTAGATCCAATAAATCCAAGTTATGCTCCTTTTGTATACAAAGGGGATTTGCTCTGAAGTCACAGGACCCAATTATTCTACACAGCTGAACCCAAATGCATGACTAGGTTACGATACTACTGCTCAAACCTCAGCTGATAGATGGTATGTTTGGATGGGTTGGAAGAGCAATGCATGGGTGAAAAGGCTTCAACTGACTAGAGAATATATCTCTCATCAAGCAGCAGAGAAATAATCATGCTTGAAGATTTCACTCCTACTCATCATTTGGTGGAGAACTGGTATCAGCCAAGTCTCTGAAAATCTGCAAATAGCTTTAAACATAGCTGTTTGGAGAGAGTTTAGTAAGAATGGAAAGTAGCTGAGTTATGTTGATCTCTACTTCAAAGTAAAGAGATATTTGGACCAGGAAAAATGATGCAGGAGAGCGGAGAGTCCTGGAGCCTACTCCATAGATGTTAAAAATATTACTGTTACTAGATTTCAATTAGATATTGGGAGGAAATGCTTTACTGTGAGAGTGATGAGAAAGCATCAAGTAATTTTACTAGTTAATTAGATATTGGGAGGAAATGCTTTACTGTGAGAGTGGTGAGAAAGCAGCAAGTAATTTTACTAGTCGTCAACACAACTCTAATTGTTCATCAGAGGCCCAGTAATGTCATAGCAATAATATTATGCTTGCTTCAGGAGTGAATGTTCCAAGAGAACTGTCTAGGCTGTAACAGCAGATCACTGCTAGGTGAGGATTTATTCCTGCACCTGTAAGTAGGATTGATTACCCAAAACTCCTGCATAAGAGGACAGGGATGCAAAAGGAAAAGAAGCAGGACTTTTTTGTGTTTCTAAGTAGATAACATGTCATAGCAATAATATTATGCTTGCTTCAGGAGTGAATGTTCCAAGAGAACTGTCTAGGCTGTAACAGCAGATCACTGCTAGGTGAGGATTTATTCCTGCACCTGTAAGTAGGATTGATTACCCAAAACTCCTGCATAAGAGGACAGGGATGCAAAAGGAAAAGAAGCAGGACTTTTTTGTGTTTCTAAGTAGATAACTAGGCATGTAGAAGCAGGACTTTTTTGTGTTTCTAAGCAGAGAATATCTGTAGGCATGTAGTACCTACAGTAGTAGGCATCTGTGGTGCTCAGAAAAGACATACTTTGTTTCATAATTCTGACAACCTCTTTTCCTCTCTTCTACACCTCTGTTTCTGCTCATCAGGTGCATCTGAATTGCAGATCCACAAACCAGTGAGTTTCATGGGTCAAGAGAGTTTTAGACTCTTTGGGATTACATAGTATTAATAATCCACTTCATTGTTTCAGTCCAGTGAAGCAGTGACCTTGTGAAGGAAATAAATACTTCCACAAAAAAAGAAAAAGCTCCAACCATCAGCCTCTTTAGTACATTTGGGATATTTTATAGCATTAAAATCCTTTAAGAATAGAGTTTAGGATTGCAAACAAGCATAGCAAGGTGAAATACTTGCTAGTTAATTACCTGGCTTTTGACCCTTAAAATTGAGATTGTTAAATATAAGGATAGAGATAAATTTAAAACAGGATCTCAGTTTAAAGGAACCTGTCAAGATACTTTCCCATCATCTGTAAGATATCTCCCCTCAGGCTGTTATTTATATAACAAGACCCTAAGGAGCTTGAAATTAAATTCTGGTTTAGCTTTGCTTGTCTTTTTTATTTTTTAAATGGTTACTTTCCTCTGTTAAATGTAGGCAATTTGTTTATTGTAGGGTAGCACAGAAAACATTCTTCTTGTTTTAGTGTGCTGTATGATAAGGGAAATCTGGAGAATATATTTGAAAGGAAAAGTTGAAGAAATAAAGAATGTGAAATTCTGTTTAAGAATGTCTACTGGAAAATTCGAAAAAAATACATATGATATATTATATATTCTAATTTGGTTCAGTATGCAAACACATAAGTGAATTCATGAAAATTTTTCTTTCTGGTAATGCTGAAATTAATCATGCACAGTGAATTCATGAAAATTTTTCTTTCTGTTAATGCTGAAATTAATCATGCTTATGCTGCCAGTATGCATTGTGTGTACCTGTACATTTTGTGTGCACCCATAGAGTTTGTCTGCTTGTGCTCACATAAAGTAATCCACATAATAGAACCTGAGAAAGCTGGAACAAAATGTCCTCTTTTGTCTTAGAAAATTCTCTGTTGGCTTCACTGAAATTGGCAGGCTCCCTCCCAAACTCCTTCACTGCAGTCAGAACACATTACCTGTTGGGGGGAAAAAAAAATCAAACTGACGAATTTTGAATGTAGTTTTAAGGATGCCACATAAAAATGCTTATTTCATTTAGACAACATCAACATTACACAGAAGGGTGCAATATTATTTGCAAAATAACTCTTGCTCTGTGTTTTTGTGCATGCTTAGTTATCAGCATTTCAGAAACAAATCCAGTAATTTGAAATCCTGCCCAGTGCATATGGATATTTATAGCTGAGATGGTGGAAGAGCTTTAATTTGGTTGGTGGCAACAAAGAAAGGAAGTTCATGGGTCATGGCAAGCTTACATGTCTGTCAAGCAAAGGATGAGGGAGCTTTAAGGGCCAGTGCATTGACTTATTTGGCTGAAAGACAGAAAACAGAATTACTAGCTTTAAAATCAGTTGTTAGGAGCATCTGAAGGCACTGCAAAGTGGTATTTCCATCTTACAGTGACTCCTGAAATGAATAGGGACAACTAAATTTTTGTAGATAAATGTCAGCATTTTTCAAGGATTTATGCAGTTTCTCAAATCATTTTATCACTCCATTATTTAAAATATAGAACACAAATCAGGTGTGATGGAGTCTTCTCAGCGGACATCAATATTTAGCTCAAACATCAGTAAAAACTGAACACTGGTCCATGTAGACTTTACAATTCTGATCTTAAGAAAACAGAGGCAGAAGGAACCATCACCTGTGTGAATAGCATGGGGTGGTGGGAGCTCTGACTTGCCTGATTTTGTCAAAGAGGAACTTGGTCAGGAATTCAGTCGTGATAGCTCTCAGCAGTTTGTTGCACAATGTCACTCTCAACCACTGCCGTAATTTTAATAACTCTCCTCCAAACGTTCACTGAATGAGACATCTCACAGCAGCTGGAGCAGCCTTTGGATGGGCATTTTCTATGTACAAAGTGGAATTGGAAGTTATGGTAACTGTGCATTTTCAACACCCATGAAAAGAAACCGAATCCTTCATCAGCTCACATTAGAAATATCTTGCTAGCTCGAATATTGTATTTTAGCAACAGGGTGGAGGGTTGAGTTATTTTTGCATTTTTTATTGGTGCCTGCAATTATTTTTTCCTCTTTTTGCTCATGTTTCTTTCACCAATGGGCACAGCATGCTCATTGCTGCCTGCAGGTCAGTTTCCAAATGAGACAGCTGTCCTGATTTGGACACAGGGTGGATGACATTTCCCTGGCAACTAGAGCTGCACAAAGATTGTTTCAGTAGACATCACTCACATGGGAATGGACACTGCAGGACTAGGTAGGATATAATGGACAGATACACAAGTCAGGGAATCAAAGCAGTGTTGTATGTTTTCATTTCCTGCATAATGGAACCCTGGTATCCTTTCAAAATTTGTTATATTTAAAATGTATTCTCATGTGCTCAAACACATCCCTGTATGGCTAGGATTCATTGTGTGCATGAAAATATTCTCCAGGCACATACCATCAGTATTGGGTTTGCTTTAGTTAGCTATGGAATTGAAGGCAGCAGAGAGAGTAGAAGAACATAAACTGCCTTGTCCAATAAGAGACCTTTATGCACAGTGATTATAATTTTTTTTATAATTCTCTGTTAGAGAAAATTAGCTGTTGTTTTTGTTGGCATAAACCACTCTATTCCTGACATCAGCATCTGACCTGATGCCAGCTCCTTCACTCTCCAATGAAGAAGCAACTTCCTCCTTTTAAACATTCTTTCCTTACTGTCTGGGTACTATCCAGACTGTATAAAACAGAAAATCTGAGGCCAAGTGTGAGCTTAGTGTATAGTCTAGAGATACAAACAAGCTACTGTATTTGGAAAAAAATCCTGAAGAACTGACACTCCATTTGTTGTCAGTGAAGGTACAAACACGGGTTACTGCTGTAGTAAATCTGCTCCACTCTGCCTCTATATTTGGCCTTGGGAATTCCCAGTCTTACCTTGCTCTTTGATTTCAGTGGGAGCTCTTGGCTTCTCCTCTTTTGAGGGGTCCCTCATTGTACTGTAAAACTATTTCATGCTACTTGGAAGTGCAGGGAAAGCCCTATCTCCATGCTTTTCATGGCTTCTCCCTCTCTTGAGAGAAAAGGGAGTAAAGGAAATGGCATACCTTACCAAAAGCAACCGAGAGCCCTTTAGCAAGGTGAAGCAGTGTGTGAACAGAGCAGGGACCTCTCTCTTTACAACCATGCATAGCCTTGTTTCATGGGATTTCAACCACCACTGCTCCTTTAGTGTCCTTGCTGCCTGTGGTGCTTAGTAGCAGCTCCTTGGCTCAGAGTGGCAGCTGTCCCTCCTGCTTCTGACCCAACTGATGTTTCGATGCACCCACCTGCAGGAGGAATGCTCCCCTGGCCAATGTGCCTTGGTGACCTCTTGTCTGAGAGCAGGGCAGAGGGATGCCTGGGGATGGACAGGGCCACTTCTAGGTAGGAAGGACAGACAAGGATGCAAGACTTGGATACAAAAAAACTGATGTAAAACTAGAAAGCATGTAAAAATAACTTATTATATCTGTTATCCAAAAACCTATCGTGGCTCTTCCCACAATTAACACCTTTCATCCTGTCAATTCAATTCTCTCTCCTCATGGAGATTTGCCTCTTAGACACCCTCGAAAGCATTTTAGTTACTTTTTTTTTTTCATTAGGCTGTATACACTAGATGGGTTTCCTGGCTTTGGATGTAATTGCTGCCAGATGCCTAGTTAACTTAGGAGTGAAACATATACTATGTGAAAAAAAACCCTGCCAAGAACACTTACCTAATGACCAAGCCTTTGCTAATTACTTTCTAATGCAAACATGAGTTTCATTTGCCAGATACAGTGCTGAGTGATGCAAAACCTGAAATAAAACCATATACGTGCAAAAAGCTGTTTTGGAGGGGACATTGACTGTAGCAAATGACATGTGTGAGAACACTGCCAAGGACCTTCACCCTTCTTGCCTCAGGGTTTGATTACTTCCTTCTAGTGCAAGTGGGTGCTAATTAGAGCTTTATGGCAGCTAGGGTGGCTGAGGAAAGCAGGGTCTTGTAGCTTTGCTGCTTAAGAGGGGATCTTTGCTCAGGACAAAGGGCTTTTCTGTCAGGAAGAAGTAAGAAAATAAGATTTCCCTATAGTCATGAGGTCTCTGGCAAGCCAGAAGGCATTGTACCACTTTATTAGAGGGAGGGAATAGAAAAGCAGCATGAGATGGATATGACTAATAACAACGGGAGCCCTCAGGCCTGGGTTTTTGGTTTGTTTTTTTGGTAGTTTGACTCTCTCTGTGAAGGTTAACTAGGGAAAAAAAAACCTCTTCTCCACCAGAAAGCTTTCCAGACTAAAATATTGCCTTCTGGCTCCTTGGTCTCTGAAGACTGCAGACCTGATTGTTCGGTTGAATGGCTTTGTGGAAAACAGAGGCAATTCTTCTCTTCTTAAAATTTAGGACTTGAATAGCTTTAGAGTTACTTCCATGTACGGAAGTAGCACACGTGGGCTATTCACCTGGTTTATTTCAATTTAAAGATAAGACTTATTTTTCTGCCTCTCCTGAAATTTCATACTGTGTTGGAAAACTTAAACGAAAAGGTTGAGAAGAAGAAAGCAATCTAGTACAGGACTTTGCAAGCCAGCAGTTAATACCATGATAATGTTTGGGGCAGAAAATTTTGTGGGAGACTTGGAAAATCTTTCTGGGAACACACAACTGTTTTCCATCTATGGAAGCAAGGAAAGCATCAGCAGAAGAGTAGCAAAATAAGTTGGTGTCTGTGGCAGCTGGGCTACCTCTGCCTCTGTACACAAGCATGTAACAAGCTTGAAACAGGCTAGTTGGTGTATTTAGGATATTTTGGGGGGATGTTAATCAAATTCTGTGGGCCTGCTAGCTTCCCAGCTGTACAGGGGAATGGGTCAGGTGGCTGCTGATTAGCACTAATCTATTAAAATGGCTCTTTATTTCCAAGGACAAAGGAAATAGGAACTTCCTCAAACCGGCTGGCTAATATGCTTCTTTCTGCTTGCTGTGTCCTGAAAAAGCAAGACTAATTCTCTCTGCATGCCTACTTAGTATTTCATCACTCTTGCAGAAGTTTTCAGGACCTTTTTGTGAGCTGGTGTCAATATTTTTGTGCCAGCAGCTGTTGAGAGCGAGAGCTCATGGGAGCAGGGCTTGTTAAAGTGCACTCCTGGCTTTTGCAGATAGGCTGCTTGATAAAGTGCTATTTTTTGGTGATTTCACATTCCTGTGAGGTAGCAAAACAAACAATGAAAATAATTTATGCTTAACTCTGATACGCAGCTTTGCTCAGCCTTTGACATATATCCACTAGGAAGTAAGTTGTCCTAGCTGAATTCCCTAGTGAGAAGGAGCTGAGTACTTAATTTTATTTCCTATCAGTGTATCTCACAAAACTAGTCTGGCATTAATTGCATAGCAATTGTTGCAACAAAGCATCTCTGCAGGGATGGGAGGAGTGGGTGGTGTCAGAAGGTAAGCCTGAAGTGCCTGGGGTTTCATCCAAAGCCTAATTAGGCGTAGAGGACCTTTCCATTTGGGTCAGGCTTTGGATATGACCCAAGAAGGGCAGCCCGAGGCAAGGATGATCAGAAACAGTAGATTCAGAGAGCTGGACAAAAACAGTCCATCTCTTGCCTGTGCTACTCTTGACTGAGATTATTGTTAGAAGTCCCAGTTTGCATGAACATTAGAGATTTTCTCAAACTCTGCACTGAGTTTAATATGTAATCTCTAGTGAAATCCTTTTCCACTGCTACTTTAGGAGGAGAAACAATCAAAAAAAATCTTATTCATGGGAATGTATGAACGCCATAATATCCCATGGGAAAAACTTTTTTTCTGCCTGCCTGCTTGTTTTTTTGTCCCTCCCTTACAGACAGGAGAAGCAGGGAGAAGTACTTTAAGAAAGGATCAGAGTTCTCAAACTTTAACAGTTCTAAAGCAGAAGTTTCAAAAGACCCCAAGGGGATTATTTGAATAGGAAAATTTTGTTCTCTGTATATCCAGAACAGTTTATTAAGATCCTATCAATTCCCTTGCTCCATGCCAGAGAAAATCTCTCAGTCAAATGTCCAAAAATCTGGTTCAACAACAACACAACCATTTTTGCAATTTCCCATTGATTTCTTTCATGGTGCCTGTCGAATCACATAATCCTAGTTACATGTTTCATCTTTCTACTTCTCAGGCTCTTGGTATTTCTCTTGAGTCTTTTTTCTTTTTTTTCAACTTTGTGTACATGTTCTGATCAGTGAAACTGGAATTCATCTACTTCTCTTCTTGCTTCCCTGCTTCAGACATTAGTATCCTTGTCTTTTGTGGCTTGCCTCTCCTCAGAAGTCCAAAGAGACATAAAAGCTTTGCTCTGCAATGTGCATGCTTTCCCCTGCTTATGTACATTTTTCTGAGATCTATGTGATTTCTTTTGCTAAGAAGTTAAAATATCAACAAAGAAAGCAGCAATCCTAACACTTCATCTTCTGGAAGTTAGGAAAAAAGTATGAAAGCAATCAGCTGATGCTTTATAGTTTCTTTCATCGTCTCTTGTCTTTTGCCTTTTTTAGTAAACTGTCTTTATGGATGTATATCCAGCTGTGACAATTCCTCACTAAGTCTTAGGAGGGAAGTTAATTGGTCAAATGCCATAACATAGCATCCAGTCTCCACTCTGAAGAGTAACAGCTTTGCCGTTCCTGGGCTTGAAACTTCATATTCCAGGTGTTTTTTACCTATCAGAGTAATTAGCTTCATATTTTTAAAGATTTCACTAGGTAAGTAGTGTGCTGTTATCAGTGAGTGGAAAGCACCTGCCTGTCTGCAGATCAGTAATATGAGAAACCATAAACAAAGGCAAAAGACTGCCTGTCTGCAGATCAGTAATATGAGAGAGCATAAACAAAGGCAAAAGAGCTAAACCCTAAAATCATTAAAGTTATATGCAACAAAGGTAAATTACCTTGAAACGTTACTATATCTGTAGGGTTGTGGGAAAACATACTTGTTTAAAGAGAAACAAAGAAAGAAAAATAGTTGGGGATTCTGGAAGAAAAAACAACAAATATTAATCATAGAAAATTATAGTGCTTTCTATTTGCTTTTAAACAGTTCTCTATAATTTTTTACCAGAAATACAGGCTTACACAAAAGTAATGATTCTCCACTGAAATTTAGAAGGGTATTTCCCCCATGAAAACTAGCTGAAAGCAAATCTATTCTTCAGCATCTGTTAGTGAGGACAGGAAATGGACTTGGTTCCCAAGTTCTCTAAGGTACTCTGTTGTGCTTGTAGATGTGTATGGTTGTTTTATCATACCTAACCTTATTCAATGTGCCTACTAAATATGTAATTCCATTGAGATTTTAGCTTCTTGGAAAACTCTTTTATAGCTCCGAAGTTATTTTTCTTTCCTTTTCCTTTGTGCATTTCAGTATATTGTTGCACATGATATTCCTCAGCTGTGAGGGCAAGACAAAAAAAGCTCTGTTCCCTTCTGCAAGGAAACTCATTCAGTCCGTGGTTTGTTCCACAGAGCACACAGAGCAGATAATGTGGTTTGTAGGACCATGCTAGAGAGGTAACAGGCAAAAACTGATTCACAGGAAATTCCATCTGAATGCAAGGAAGAACTTCTTTATGATGTGAGTGACTGCACACTGGAAGAGATTGCCCAGAGAGGTCATGGATACTCCCTTGCTGGAGGTATTCAAGAACCATCCGGAGGTATTCAAGAACCATCTGGATGCAATCCTGAGCCATGTGCTCAAGGATGGCCTTGCTTGAGCAGGGAGGTTGGACTGAATGACTCACTGTGGCTCCTTCCAGCCTAACTGATTCTGTGATTCTGTAACCCAGTTCAGTGAACTGCTGCAGGGTGGTTGCTTTCCTCAGAGTCTGGGGTTAGGCTGTGGCTATATGAACCTATTGACAGAGCTGCAGAGGTGGGTGAAAGTGATGGGAGTGTTTGGGCCTGCTCAGGGAAGGGTGGAAAACTTTAAACTACATTTTGCTTCGAGAAAGACCCTGGTTTGCAACCAGCTTGGAAGACTCACAAGTTACTAGCTGTAATTTCCCCCTGTTTTGTCTCACAATTGTTTTGCATAGCTCATATTGTCATCTTTAGGCGAATGAAGATCTTGGGAAGTTTCTCTAAGAGGCATTTTAAAAATGCTGCAAGGATGCAGTCTCTACGAAGATGCAAGTGGCACCTCAGATTCTGTAGGGATATTTTGACACAAGGACCAAACCTATTTTCCCCTCAATTGTCTCAGTAATGAAAGGATGAAATCCTGCAAACATTTATTATTAGCTGCTAGTTGAACTGGAGAGAGACAAGTACTTTGGTGTGGTCTCAAATCTTTATCAATTAGTTAATGTAGATGTCAGAGAGACACCAATATGAATCCTGTACCAGCAGCAGTGGTGCAGTTCACATTGCCTGCCTGGCTTTCTGCAACTTACACAAATTCCCTGCACGTTAGTTTGGAGAGAGGTGATATTTTAAAAAGCCATTACTGTTAGATCGATGTTATTGAAAGACTGGTCTTCTCCAAAGTGTTAATAACTCATCAAAGCACATTACAAAGTGGCTGGTTTAAAAGGCATTTGAATAGGAAATTAAAGTTTGATTCTACTGGTATAACATGATGTTTGTGTTTGTCAGAAATGAATTGCAAACAACATTCAGCTTGCTTACAGTGTTGCTTTCAGCAGTTTCAAGTTGGCATGCTCAGAATAAGAAGATAAATTTGCAAAGTTTACAGCTTGGTCAAGTGGTATGGCTTTGCCTCTTGTGCTTTTTCCTGTTTGGGAAGGGTCAGTCATAGCACAACAGTTTCCACACTCTCAGTCTTCACAGGGTGTTGGGCCATCCCAGAAGCAGAGTGCTGGCATCAGCATAGATAATTTCAGTGCTGACAGGATCGGGGCCATCCCAGAAGCAGAGTGCTGGCACCAGCATAAATAATTTCAGTGCTGACAGGATCTGTCAGAAAAAAAGTATATGAATAATGGTAAGAGACAGCATGTCTCAAAATCCAAGCTGAAATAATAAGTAAGACATAGTCATTATTTTATTAAATATTTTCCTTCCACTTGAAGTTGAGTTACCTGCTACCCTTTCTATTTTATTAAATATTTTCCTTCCACTTTAAATTGAGTTACCTGCTACCCTTTTGTGACCTTCCAAGAAAACATGTCTTGGAAGACTTTTTGGCAAAATTTTCACATCTGAATGTTGTTCCTGCAATTGGGGAGTCTGACTTTTACAGTGAGCTTGATATAAAGAACTATTCTTTACTCAGCTATTTCATGCACACCTCTCATTTTACATGTTTATTTCCCTGTGTGCCTTTCCAGAAGCTCATTCCATGGCAGCTGGGACAGCATTCCCACATAGGAGCCTGCAGGACTGCTGGCTCCCCTTGCACAAACAGCTTGTTTCACAGTCCCTTTTAGCAATTCTGTGTCAGCCTGAGCTGATTTCTGGCCACCACACACCCTGTGGGCATGCTATTCACTTTCCTTTGTTTATTCATCTCTCAGCCAGGGTAAGCCTGAGATTAGGGTACATGAGAACATATGTTTAGCATTACTGTATAGAAACTGGATGTACTGATGGGATGCTGTTACCTCAGAGAAATGCCAAAGCAAGACCATTAATCTTTCATTTAGGATTCAAACCCTGGATCTAGGCGTTCTGTTCTTTTGCCTGGAAGAGAGAGATGCAAACCATTGATGCCAGAGATTAGTGTACATTGTGTCCTATGTTCCCATCTCTTCCCTGTCGTTTCCCAGCTCTTGTATTCACCGCAGAGTAAGTGAATGCAGAGCTAAAGGCACTATCCTTCTCAGCCTATTGAACAGCACATCTGTAGTTCATTAGCATCCAAATACCTTTAAGCTGATTGTCTCCTTGGTCACACTGCTCCAGAGTTTACAGAATGAAAGTACTGAAAGTTCAGAAATAATGGGTTGCACTGTTGCTGAAGGGAATCTCTAATTAGTGGAGGCTTGCACATGTACTGTATAGAGGAAATAAAAAATGCAAAGGAATCTCTATATTATTCATGTGTAATCACATTTTTAAATGCTAATAATTAGGCAAATGTTGCTGGAAAACATAAGGCAGTTTATTCATAGTCTTCACATGTTTTGCAGAACTTTGATTTTATGTCGATAATTAAGAAAGAGGTTATGAACACTAATAATTGCCAAGCTGGTTTCTTTTAAGGAGTTAGTTTGAATTGAAGGAAGATAAGAGAAAGAATTCTCGCTAATTTTTCTCTCTCAGGTTCTCACCTATGTCAGACTGGAATTGAAATGGAGATGAACTCGCAAAAAAGAAAACGGACTAAGCATGACTGTTTTGGTTAGCAGATGTATCAGTCTGTGATGGTTGAAACACAACATTTTTTTATTGGGAGAGGTGCTCTACTTGTTCAGTAATGGACTAAAAGGAGATACTGCAGTGTGAGAGTGAAGTGCTTAATGTGAATCCCTGAGCCTAGGATAGCTGGGGTGCTGTGCCTCAGCAAGGAAGTATGTTAGCAGATCCATATGAGAGAATTTCTTATGCCTGATCCTCCCTGGTAGTGGCACCACTAGAAGACCACTCAGTGCTAAAAAAATATGATAACCAAATGGTGCAAAGAGATAAAAGCTGCTATCTGCTCAAAAAATAAAGGTCACAGGGGGTCATGAAAAAAGCCTTTGCTGGTGCCATTTGCATTGTCAGCTCTTTTTGTGAAAATCCCTGGCTGCAAAACTTGGAGGTGACCCAGCCCAGCAGCCTTGGGATTTACTTTCACAAGGGAAGAGAAGCATGGCAAAAACCAAGTTATTAGTGTCTGGAACGCTTGCCCCATGGAAAATGAGATTCTCTGTCTCCTGTGGCTGAACAGCAGAGGAAATATCTGAGGTGGTGGGTAAGTGGGAAGGGGCCACAACCTGCTAGGTTCTGTGTGGCAGCCCATGCACCCAGGTGTGGTTGAAGGCTCTGTTTCACCCTCTGGTTTGTTGACTCAGGCACTGGCAGCTCATGCAGCCAAGTGTAATCTGCAACAGGAATATAACTGGGACCTGCCAGCTTAGCCTGGAAGAGAAGCACAGCGTGGACTCTTCATCTTGCTCAGCTGAACACTTTGTGCATTGCCTGGTTGCAGTGCTGGGGCACTCTGTCATTTTTGAGCTTGCTGAACACAGATGTAAGCAATGTATACATTTCAGGCCTGCCACTGCCCATGGTTATTTACAAATTAACATTTTCCTTTATCATTAGGTAGAAGTAGTTTAAGTGAATATGTACTGAGTGCATAAATCTGCCAGCTCCACTCAAATAGGGGACAGTGCTCAGAAAATAACATGCCAATTTAGGCAAATTTCTGAGAAAATATTTTCCCTATTTTCGTGGCCCAGGGTGAACATGATTTGTAGGCTCATTTCTGATGCAGTGGTACAGAAGCATAGCCTCTTCTTTAAACAAAATAAACCTTTGGATAGCAAAGCTTGCTGAGGGTATCAGAGAGTCATTGGTGCAGGAGAGTTGATATACTACCTGTGGAGGCAAGGGTTGCAGTCTAGCCATTTGCTCCAAGGTAACAGTGGGAAATGAGTTAGCCACCTCATTTTCAGCTGTGCTCAGCATCCACAGTTCAGCTGAAGTCATAGGATGCTGTGACTTTCCAGTACTTTGTGATGAATCTCTCTTGTCACAAGAAGGCGTTTGTCTGTTTTAGAGCAACAAATGGTTTAATTAGTGTCCTAGCCTGCAAGGCCTCAGGCTGCAAGACTAGAAGAGTCAAGATGCTGAAAATCAGGACTGATTGTGAGACAACTGGAAAAAAATGGAACGCTGGGTTGAAGTTCCTAATGAGGCTTTTACGAAACCACAGTGTCCTCTGGCCTGCTGGCAAACCAGGCTTGTAGAACTATGGCCTGCACAGCATACAGCAGCAAGCCCCAGCTGCCAAAGGATAAGCCTTCACCCAGTATTTCAGATGGTGACTATATTATAAATATATCAAAGTTCAGTTTGATTTTAAGGCTGAAACACTTTGATGGATGTTGCCTGGGAATCTGCTGCCACCTGGACTCATGGGGTGATGTACAGAGTGGGGCTGTCCCGTGGACTCCAGCTCTGCTAGAAGGAACGTCAGTATCGTACAAAACCTGCCATCCTTGGTAAAGAGACTTGAGACCTGGCTGGTAACACTTGGGCTACATCCAAGCTTTGGTTTTCTGCTGTCCTGCATGACTCGTAGTCCTCTTAGGCTAACCCCATCCTGGACAGCTGTCTGCCAGCTCTAGGGCCTCTGTCAAGAGTCCTGGCCCATTCTCCTTTGCTTTACCTGCATGGTGGAGGCAAGAGGGATGCATCTAGCCTGACACCCATTGCCCTTATCAGCTTGAATATTTCTGATTGTCACACCATGGTGGAAAGCTATTCCTCACCTTTCTAACCTGCAGAAAGAGGTGGCTCTGTGACAGAAGGAAGAGGTGTGAGTTTTCACAATGACTTTGCAACGTGCTTTGGGAAAAGGCTGCAGTGAATTTTGGTCTGGAGAGTGATCCTCATGCTGCCAGAAAGTTTTTCATAGTTACCTGGTTAGAGACAATGGTGTCTTAAGGGAAAGGCTGAAATATAATGAATGAGAAATGGCAGCTCTAAAGACTCTCTTAGCCTTTAAAAGTAGATCTCAAACTTTAAATTGATAGAAGGCACTCACTCTCTCCTGCCTGTTCTCCTGTCTCAAGAGGCTGTGTGCCTACCCAAGCCATGCCCAACTGACACAGTAATTTCTGCTTCTAGATGAAGGAATCTGGAGGGTCTGGAGTCCAACTGGCCATTTATAACAAACACTTGTTTTGATGAGACATTTCTTTTTCTTCCTAAAGCACTTAGAAATTTAGTAGACAAGAGAGAGAAAGGCAAAGATTGTGTTATCATTTGTTATCCCCATTCTATCGATAGGGAACAGAAACCCTGGCTGTATTTACACCATCTTTGGAGAGACTGACAGACCTACCACAGCCTGCAAATCCAGAGTGACTGTCTGTCTAGACAGCTGAAAATGAGCCTCCTATGTTGAGTCCAGTGAATGCAGTACATGCACTGAAAAGTGCCTGGCAGCCTGGCTCAGTGTGCCAGCAGCAGACAACCAATATACCTCTTGCAGAACTTTGGATGTAACCAGCTATCTGAAACCTGCATGAAAGGCTTTATGATGTGCTGACTGCCTCCATAGTGTTTTCAGGAAGAGAAGGTGGCTGGATGTGGTGGCACCCAGTCCACAAGCTGTGCTGCGGCATAAACCTTGTCACAGAGATCATGTAGTTTGTTTAAAATGGATTTAAGTTCCTCTGTCCTCAGAATGTAAATTCACTGCCTTAATAAAAGGCTTTAATTTTTCTCCATAGCCTCAGCTATGTCCCTTTAGCAGCTGTCTTTTACTTAGATGTATCTTAACACCTCCACAGACCAGACACTCAGATGTTATCAAGGCAGGCAGGTAAATTGAGTGCATCTCCTTCATGGCACAGTTACCTCCCCAGCATGTGGCAGTGAGGTATGCTGCTACTCTGAGCTGTAAAGACTTGGAGACCATCTGTTTGAAAAAATGCCTCTTTTACCTTGCTGGGCATGTCTGATGGAAGCCACCACAGCAGAGCAAGGTACTTTAAAGCCATTTATCTTATTGAACACTGCCACTGTTCTCTTTATATCTTTCATTCTCTCTCACTCCTTCCTTAGTGAAATATCAAGAAACAATATTGACACATTGCACTAATCAAACAAGCATCTGTAGTACCTGCTTTAGCTTTTGCATCTGGCATGAACAAATGTAAGATATGACACATTTGACAGATGTAACTGTCATGGAAAAGAAAGTGGGGCTTGCCCTCTGGGGCTAGCACAGGGAGAAAAATGGGAAGACAAGAGTGAAAAAGACATCTTTTTTATCACACTGGCCATTTACATCCAGTGTTTTCTCATTTTCTTGTTAGCATGTGGCAAAGAGGAGGGTTTCATTTCAGCAATGAGGTGGGGAAAGCTAGGGAGCAATCAGGAGGATGTGCTGCATCTCTTCCCCCCACACTATTTGGGGAAATGGACCTGTGGTCAGCTCTCTGAATGCAGCTCTTGTTCTGTAGCATTGGCCAGGAGGTGTCATGGACAGTGTTTTATATAACTGGTGGAGGTACTGCCTAGAGCCCTGAACTGATTTGACTTGACAAGGCACCCCCATGGGCAGAGTTGCTACTATGTGCTTTGTCTCAGCCTGTGGAGACTTGCAGAGCTAAATGTGTGGCAACTCTGCAGTCCCTCCATGCTCCCTCCTCACTGTGCTGCTGCAGCTAGCACAGGATGCCACAAGGACAGGCCTGTGTTTGGGAGGAGGGTAGCAGGGCCAGCTCTCCTCTTCTCAGCCCTGCTGTGCTTATGCCTTCTCCTGCAGGGAAGGCATAAGCAGAAAAGTGGGGCTTTGCAGAATCTGTTTTGTGCCAGAGAAGTGACAGCAGTATTGTAAATAGAGCAGCAAAGCACCACTGATCTAGCAGGCAAGCAAAGCACACAAAAAGAGAAAGCTGTGTACATGTGTGTTTTTAAAATACCAACCTTAAATCAATCAAATATATTGGGTAATTACCAGGGTGGCCAGGGAAATGACAGAAATAAGTGAGCAGATGCATTTCCCTGGTAGGCAACAGGGTCTCACTTCATATGAAAGCAATGGAAGGAGATATTCTGACATGTTCATAGCCTGGAATAGGCTATACTTACTCAAATTATACATAACCCTGTGAAAGCCTATCTTCATTTTGCAAAGATTGAAGTATGATTATAAGTTATGAGGGTTGTATTAGTGCACTGTTAGAAAATTTAACTACTCCCAGGCATCTGAAAACAAATATGTATGCACAGACTGGGTTATGTTTCTGTATAAAGGCAAGAATAAACCAAATACTGGTTGAACCAAGTAACATTAAACTACATGTTAACAGGAGGACTTATTATTCTCAAAGGTGCTTTATTTGATCAAACCCAGGATTTTGTTTCTAAAGTTTGCCTGTCTCTAAAGTCTTTCTTTCCTCAACTTTAATCCATTTTATTGAAATGGGAAAAAATCAAAGTACTAAGGTATCATGGACCCAGTTCAGTCAGAAACTTTAAAAACATTTTTACCTTTATGTACTGAGAAAATCGATAGATGTGTCGAATCTCAGCCTACAAAGCACATTGGAACTAGGAGGCCAAAGTGACTGGGAAGAATGTATTAGAGAAATGACAATTCTGGCTCCCATCAATTTACTCCAGAAGTGACATGTTTATCATGGAAGTCAATCGAGAAAGCAGCTGCATACACAGTGAGT
>NW_008665308.1:0-9581 GCF_000695815.1 Acanthisitta chloris | reverse complement strand
TCCCTAATGTCAGATATATATGTGAGCTGTAAAATGGCCTTTGGAGGCAAGTTTGGTCTTTTTTTTGAGCTGACACCAACTCATTATTCATGCACTAGACGCTGTCTAGATGGCTGTGATTGCTGTCAGACCTGGAAATCTTTTTACAGTGTTTTTTAAAGGCAAACATGAGCAACAGCAAGAGGATCAAGCCTATTCTTCCCCTCTCCTTTCTGTTGTTTCCCCCATTCTTCAGGCTGTGTAACTTTTTAAGCATGACATTTTGATGAGTAAAATACAGAATACACTATGTGAGGAATCCCAAAAGGCAGGCAGAGCATTGTACTTGACTTTCATCTCCTGTTCACCTTCAGCAATAATTTGGTGCCTTAAATGGTTTCCATTCTGTAAATTTGATGATGCGTGATATGGAAGGGAGAGACAGTGTGAGGGGGGAGACAAAAAGCAAGCATGAGTAATACAACAGCTCAAAAATGTGGTAGCTACTAGAAAGCCCCCTTGAGGTGGTTGTTATTTTTGAAGGAAACTATTTACAAGAAGCAAAAAGAATTTTCAAACTGAAAAAAATAAGTTCCTGCTTTTAGGTTTTAGACTTCATAGGACTTGCAGGCAGTTGTATTAGTTGCTGCAGCATTTCTGTTAGTTATGAGCTCAAAGCTGCAGGGTCTAGGCTACTGAGTTGAAAGAAAATGGAGAGTGCCATACATTTCAAAAGCTCACAGTTGTTCTGACCTTGGTGGAGATGCAACGTGGGGGTATCACAGTGTGGCAGTCTTTGCTTCTGCACCAGCACAGTCTTCACCAAATCATTTAACCAGTCCACTTCTGTAAACTAGGGATATACTCAGTGATTAGAGATAAAACCTGCTATGAACTGTAAGATCCCATCCCTGCTTTCCATGCCATGTGTTTATATAACAGAGAGTGATATCTTTAATTGGAGCAAAGTGTATAGGAGTAAGAAAGCATATTTGTTGCAGGGTATATATACCTGATGAACAAACTCTGGAAAGAAAGCAGTAACTATGTAATCGGAAGTGTTTTATAAGTAACTAACAGATTTCAAGTTCATTAATGTTTATAACTCTTTCATTTACATATGCACTTACATCTCTGAAGATCTGAGTCACTTATAAAATATTTGCCTTACAAATACATTGGGATTTATGTAGTTAGAGTCTTGTTGTTTGTTTTTGTTCCCTCAAGACTGTGGAGCAGTTGGGGGACTATGGGAAGAACAATTAATGCTGCTGGTAGGTAAAATGCTTACTACAGAGGGATGACAGCTTTCTCTTCGAGATTGTAAAAGTATTTGCTTAGACTGATGCAAGCAGAGCAGTTATCCCTGCTTCAGTTTGTGGCTGCCTGACAGTTATGCTTCTCTGCCCTTTACCTGTATCATCTCTACCCACTAGATAGCTCATTTGAGCCTTCCTCCTTGCTTTGTTTCCAATTTTCTTGTTTGTTTTGCTCACTGAACAGGAATTTGTTGGTTCTGGCAATTCAGTTTCCAAAGGATAGCACAACTCTGGTCTGTCCTGCCTGTGAGTTGTAGAATATGGGCTCACAGCTAATTAATTGTTGCAGAGGCAAATCCTATGCTGTCCTGCTAATGTCCTTCCTATCAGACTTAGAAGAAATGGGCACCATCTGTTCTTTCTGATTATTTGAACCAGATCAATCACAATTACCTGGAAGGGCATGGGGCCTGGCAGGACTACCAAACACTGTTAATTCAGGAACTGGTTTTGGTGACAGCCAGGCAAGGGGGGAATTCTTTGCTATTTATTTAGCTGTTGACTTTTAGCATTGTTGTACCATGTACAGAACCAGATTGAATTTCTAGGTGGGTGAAGCTTGTGCTTGTGTTTGGTTTAGTTTTGAGTAAGATGTTTGATGATATTCACATTTGATGATGGCTACTGTTTCTTTCAAGGAGTGCTGGGTTTTGGTGTTGGAGAGGGCAGGCTGAGCAGAGGATCCCAGTGTGTGATACCACCATGAAATTGATGGCTATGAACATGAGGAACAAACAATGAACTACTCTGCCAACCATAGAGTCAGGAAGTTAACATTTTTAAAACTTCAACACATGAGTTTCTCTCTTAATGTTATGACCTGCTGTCTTACAACTTGAAAGAAATCAGGGTAACTGCATGGTTCTGAGGCCTAAATCCAAAAATGGATTAAAGCTTTCACTGCATACAGCATATTTCATAAAACATTTTATGCCACAGGTTACATGTACCATCATTTCTTTTGCTCATTTAGCTTTCAAAAGGGTGGGAATAAAGCAATTTTAATGGAGTGCCTAGCACATATGTTGTCAGCTATTTATGTAAATGATCACAAGAAATACAAGCTACTTTGCTTATGATGCCAAGAGCTTTGAGGAATTCAGGGGTTCAGAAGTAGGGGTCTCTCTATATTAAGGACTAACATGATGTAACAGACCTGATCAAGAAACAGCTTGAACATTGAGAAGCATTGACATTTTCCCCTCCCCAAATCAAAGGGAAAGGGTTACCATGAATTTTCATAAGTTGAAGCTCTAAAAAGATTTAAAAACCAAAAAGGTATTTGAAGATGGCAGATCAAGTGGAAGGTTTAAGTGGTCAATCAGATACTGTATTTGATTTCAGCTTTCAAAACGGGAGCAGTGATCAATAATTTAAGCCCCATCTCAAAATGAAGAATACAATGAGCACCTTCCTGACTGCATCAGGCATTGCCAGACTAAAGCTTTCTCAGAAACCTCCATTTCATTGCTTTGTCTGGTCCAGTGATGCTACTAGTCACCCGTTTTGCTAAGCAGAGTGTACAGGACTCATGTCTTACAAAGCATATACTCCCAAAGCCAAGGAGAAACAAGCAGGTACTGCAAGAAGCATGTCATGCTGTAAAAGAATTGTTAAGGCAAATTTTCATCATTTGATTTGAACAGATTTTACATGAAAATAAACATGTTTACCCAAAGAAGCTTAATCAGAGAGTAGATTGGGTTATAAGTAGGAAATCTCAGAGCTAGTTAAGAATTGTCCTGAAACTCCTTGGAATGCTTAATTAAATTGTTTTTTTTCTTGCCTCCCTCTTTCAATACTGCTCTATGGAAGGAAAAAATTTTACTTCAGGCAAATGTTGAAAGTAGTTTAAAATTTATCCAGCCCATGTAAATCTTTTTAGTTCCATTTTTATACCGTGAATAGTTTCTGTGAGCTGCCTCCAGATTGAAATGCATGTAGGCAGTGTGTTTGTAGAACTAAACAAATGAAAGCACTTCTTTCTGCTCATCATCAATTGTTTTTGTTTTCCCCAACAAAGGGATACTGAGGAAACATTATATAGGAGACAGACATAGGCAGATGAACCTGGAAGGGACCAGAATTTGCTGTGAGTGTTTGCTGGGCCTAAGAAACTCAATTGAAAATGTGTCTTTGTTTTCAACTTCTTCATAAAGGTTTGCCTTTCTGAAATTGCTGATAAATTGTTGTATAACCTCTCTTACAAAACACAAGTCCATCCTCATTTCAAGATCTATAAAAACTTTAAGTTCTGTGTAGAAAGCAGTATAAATTTTGTGGTAAACTTCCAGGGCAGCTCAGTCACAGCAGAACTTAAGAGACTGTCAGTTCAAACAGCTGAGAGAGAGGTGGGGAGCAGACAGGCTTTGTTGTTGGTGTAGAGCTTCATTTAAAAAAAAAAAAAAGAAAAAGGAAAAAAGCAATCCATGGAAGCTTTTTTGTTGTTGTTACAGAACTAGCATGAAGCAGAAAAGGATGCCTCCAGTCTTAGCCCCCAAAACAGCTTGGAAAATGTAACATGAGTAAACCAAAGTCAGCAGTGACAGAATATTCAGGCTATTTGGAAAGCTTTGCAGTTTACAGTTGCATAGCCATTTCTGAGCTTATACCATGAGCCACTTCTCCTCCAGGGAACTACACTGACATTAGAGATGGGAATGTACCAGTGGTTGCAATAATGCTTTGGCAGGAGGTAGAAGGGAAGTGGTTTACTTCACTATTGAGACATGGTCACTGAGGTATCACAAAGTATCACTGGTTAATGCCATTCTTTAAAGTGATTCTGCTTTGAACCTTGTCTCAGTGAAGCCAGAAATGGAACTTATTAATGAAGCAATGAGGATCCCTTTTGCAGGTCTCTGGGGGAATGCAGGGAATTTCAGACCCTTTCCACCTCAACTATTCCAATTTGTATGAATTGCATACCCCAAGTGAGTGTCTTAACCTTTTCAGCTAGGGTTTAATGTGGGGGTTTATATCTGGACATCTTGTCCAGGCAAAAAATTTTAAGTAGCAGCAAAGCACATTTGTTGACATGGTGCATGTACTCTGGAGGATTCAGCCCCATGCCCAGCAGCAGACCTTGTTCTGGTGCATCTGGCAATGCTGTGCCCTTCCAAAGAGAGAAATTGGTCCTATGTCTTTGTATCATTTCATGCACTGTCTAGATAAGAGATTAGTTACTATCCTGACTCCCAGTGATGCAGAAAGACCATATAGGTGGCTGCAATGAGCATGAGGAATGGAGGAATTTCCTCTGAACTTTGCCATTTATTCATCTCCTGCATAGTGGGGTTTTATAATCTGGAGCTATGCCAGGATTAAAAAAACTAGCAAGAAAATAGAGGATTCTCAGCAACCTAGAGGAGATGTCCCAGCATGGCTGAGATGTTTTCCATTTTCACATTTCCATTTTCAATTAAGAAACTCAAGTATCATGATGAAAATGCAAGTGTTTGCATGCATGGAAATTATTTTTAAGTAACTTTGGAGCTAGCAAGTACAAACTCTGTATTGTTTTTGCTCAGCATGTCATTATGGAAAAATTCCTTTATTCCTCTCCTCTCCTGATCTCATTTGAAGTCTTTCTGAATTGGTACCTGTAAAATCAAGGAACTACATTGCAGCTGGAGAGAGTACCTGAGCATCAGGCCTAGGTGTTCCCTCCACTTGCTTTGGGATATTTTACAGCTGATACATATTAATGTCGACTAAATGTCATTAATATATTATTTTAAATTGATATATTTCTATCAGTAGAATTATACTAACTTTGGAAATGAGATGCTATTTTGAACCTGAAAAGCAGTATCTTCTACTTCTAAAGTTTTGAAAAGAAACAGAGAATTTGGAGTTAATATCAAATCATTATTTCCCTTTAAAAATACACTTTGGCTAAAGATTTAGCAAGTTATACTGGGTAGAATGTAAATTATTTTGTCAGCTGCCTTATATATCATTTTTTCTTACTTAAAAAGAAAAAGAACAGAGAAAACCTCTTCTCCACTGAGATTTCTGGTCTTCCAACTCTAAGCCTTGTCAAATTCTGTCAGCTAAGGATATCTGCAGAGCAGCAGGTCAGACAGGAGAGCTCAACATCCATATTGCATGCTTGTCTCTTTTTCAGATCTGCTCCATGATACCTGGAGTATTATCCCAATGAGTAAATCTCACTTTTGAATTACAATATAATATTTTTCATTAAGATCAGATAACGGCTGTGATAAGGACTGATACAAAACCAGAACAAAACAAACCCAAAATCCCCAAGAAAATAGTCCCCTCCCTTTCTTCCCCTCCCAAAACAAAGAGCTTGTGTATTTAGAAAAATAGAAATTTGTGTTGTGATATTTTCAAGAAGATGGTGACTGGTTTAAATTTCCATAAGGCAAGTAAATGCTTAAGGAAAAGATTCTTGCAAAGGCAGAATTCCTTTCTTGTCAGACCTGTGCCACCTGTTTTAGCTGTATTTATACACATGTGCCATATTTATATATTTTTCTAGACAGTTCTCATTATTACCACCGACCAGGGATGGGAGAAGGAAAGTGTAGGTGATGAAATAAATTGGAGTAGAGGATGGAAATTCTGCTTTTTCATAGGAAAGCTGTCAGATGGATTAATGGCTGGGCTGAGCCAAATAGCTCCATTATCTGATCAGATAGAGACCTCTCCCCTCTCTCACTGAAATAATTGAGAAAGGGGGCTCTGATATGGATTTTGTGAGAGATGAACTCCTTGAGAGTAAATTAAAGACAGGATAATAGAGTTCCTTACTACGCAAGTGTAACCTGTATTCTGATGAATTGGGATTAATGTAATCTTACATAGGCACGCAACATTCAGGTCTGTCAGAAATCTAGATATATCTGTATCAATACAGGTGATTTTATTTTCTTTTTTCTTGCAGGACTAGGAGGGAACATACAGAGCATACGAATGAAATGGAAAATCACTGCAGTGGGTTCACCATGCCCACACAGACAAAAAACTCCATTATTTTCCACTCAACCATAAATAATACCTTTGCTCAGGAAAAACATGTGTGGGGAAGTGCAATACCCTCTCCCAACCTATCCAAAGGAACATAGGAAAGAAAGCAAAGTAATGAAGAGAATGAGTTTAGTGTCCCATCCTGGCTGATGTCCACACACGAGGGGAGCAGCTGGGAGTGTGCTTGCCCTGAACCCAATTTGGAGAGCAGTGCTTTGGGAGAAATTCTAACCCTCCTTGCTCACAGTGGTTGCTCAGACTCTGAAGTGACATGAAGAGTAACCTGAATGTGACCACAGGTGTCCTGTGTAAATGACTGCTGAATGCTGCAATGCACCATTTAATTCCCTTTGGAGCAGCTGCATTGCCCAGGCCACGTTCCTACCCTTTGTGTGTGAACTGGTGAATCAGCTCCTCACTGGTCCCATGCTGATCACAGAGTACGTGGGGAGAGGAAACTGCTAATCTGTACTTACCTCACAGGGGTGCGTTGAAAAATTAATAAAACAAAGTGAAAGGAGAGGTCAAAGAAACTAATTGACAAAATGAACAAGACAAATGATAAAAGGGGCTGGAAGAACTGGCTTGCTGTGTGCAGAAAGGCTGCAGATGAGATAGGGATGCTCCAAGCAGTGATTGCAAGGTGACTTGACAATGTTCCGCAAATATTTGAGGGAATAAACATCACTGGGGAAGAGAAATTAGTACAATAAGATTTATCACTGAGAGCAGGAAGATGATCTGCCAGAAAAACATTTTGAAAGACAGTATTAGATGGTGAAATAAGCCTTTCAGTGGTAAGAGGAGATGCAATACTGGGTGAATTTTTTTTACATGAAATTGAAAATCAGCCATAGAGAACAGTCCTGCTTTTGGTGAAAAAATGAATGTGTGGTGTATTCCTGTAGGCATCTTCTGGGTTTTGATTCTCCTATACACCAAACATGGGTTTGTATCTCAGGGATGTGGTGTTCCAGAGAAATGGTAATAAATAAGAAAAGTAAGTTGGATATAAGGCATCAGCCCTTTGACATCATGAGAACTGAGTGAATAATAGTGCTCACTTTGCTCAGAAGCCCAGAATAACAACTTGTAGTTGCCTCTGCAGGGACTTTGTCCCTTATTCACAGCCAGTGAAGTCCTGTGTCTCATGCTGAGGTTTGCCCCATGGAACTAGGCCTGCTGTTGTCTTCCCTAGGACCTTGACTGGAGTCTTCTGTGGTTCCCTTCACCCCATGCCTTCCTTTTCTTTTCAGGGAATGAGAGGTGTGGGAAAGAGAGACTACTGTGCATGTGAGGCTCAGACCCCTCCAAGGTGGCTTTCAGCCAGGGTACTCCCATGCTGCAGGAGTTCAGACTTGTCTTTGGGCTTGAATGGACAGTCTGGCCCACATCAGGCTCCTCCCAGGCACAACATTTTGTTTTGTGGCACCTTATTTTCATTGGTGAGCAGCTGTATTGAGGACTCCACAAATTGTAGGTGTATAAAATCACAAGAATTTCTTGATGTACACTAACTCTTTAACACCAAAGTGTGACACATCTTTGTGACACCATTTGTCTTTAGAAAAGCTGTTTTAATTCCCATCTGCTACATCTATTTGTATCTGCTGATTTTGTTATTTATTACAGCTCCTAACGAGGCTGCAACTACAGTTCTCTTTACACCTCCTTATGTCAGTGGACCCATGGAGGATTGTTCTTAGCTGAATTGGGTTTAAACCAGGATGTCCTTCAGATTAATGGGTGATGAGCAAGCATAGAGGCAAAAGTTTGCTCTCTGAAGCTCTGTGATTTCTGCCTTCTCTGCCCAGCAGTGCTCCTGGCTGGTGGGGGAACTGACCTTTGGTTTCTGCTTGCCAGGTGGAACAGCAGATGAATGTGTCAGCATCTCTTCTGGGTGGACCTAAAATACTTATTTTTCAGAAGTACCTTACTAGTCACAGGAATATTATTTGTATTAAGATATGAGCACTGATTTTTTTTTTTCATCCATGCTCTTGTGTTTCTCCACTGTTTATCTTCCCTGGCTATGCTGTATGTCAGCTCTTTCAACATGCTTTATCTTCCTTTTACTTCTTTTGAAATTTTCTTTAGGGATTTGATTTGCCTCCAGAAACCTGGTGGTGCAAGAATGGTTCTGGAGGGAGAGCTCTTAAGGAGATCTGATTACCTTCAATGAGGTATAGTCCACACTTGTCATCATTGCTTTCATTTGCCACTTTATCCACCATTCCTGAGTCACAGTAACAATTTGGAGATCTCATTGAAAACATAAGAACCTTGTGTTTGTCTTTATCAAATTATCTCTTTCCAAACAAATGTTCCATACTATGAAGTATCTTCTCTCTGGTTTGCCTTCATCTATTTTTTAATTTAGCATAAGTTAGTTACATGGCCTTGGTAAGAAATGGTAAGCAGAAATCTCTCTTCAAATACAGAAGGATTTTCTCACCATGCTACCCTACCTTTACTCTATCTCCCTTTGAAGGTAAGACTTGATAGATGGATGTGAGTCTATCATAGCATGTTACAAACCATCACTAGAATGCTCTGGCAATTATTTCCTATAGCAGGGGTATTCTCATTTTTCAGCCTATCAGAAGCCAAACCTTCTGACTCCTGTTAACTGCAGTGGTGCCTTCCTCTTGCTTGTTTGCAGAAGAATGCTTGAAACAATGTGTAGTGCTATAATCTGTTCTAAAAAACCTCTCCAAGAGGACTGGAATTGTGGATGCTGATTTGCTTTCACATGTCGAGAAGCCAAGTGGAACAGATTAACATACTCACCAGTAACACAGTTTTGAATCTCAATGGGTTCTACTTGTTCTTCTTCCTTCAAAGCAATTAACTGTGTATAAATTTGATTCTCTATGGTATACACCTTTTGACTGTTTTAAGATCTTTTCCTTGTGATGCTAAGGTTTTTTTTTTATAAAACACGAAATTATTTACGTGAGTGGACTACCCAACAACCTTTTTCATATAGCCCAGTGTGAGTAATGAAAATGTGAGACCTGAAATATGTCTAAGTGATCCCCAGGATGATAATATCCATGCTAATTAAAATTTTATTTAAACTTTACAAAAATAAAATAAAAAGTGCTCTCATTTGCTTCATCCTTCTATCTGAGAAAATAACCTGCAAAAAATCAGATGCATTTTATTTCTTAATTCTCTATTACATAGTTTTGGAGAATCAAATTATTTTCTATCTCCTATCCAGAGATTTGCTCTGAATATTGGAGTCTGTCATTCTTTTGTTATCTTGTTTTTCACGTTCTCACT
>NW_008665307.1:212010-219850 GCF_000695815.1 Acanthisitta chloris | reverse complement strand
TCCTCAGCCACCATGATTAACCACCGTCGCTCAGCCTGGCTGCAGCGAGCGGCAACCACTTCCCACCCCTTTTCTTCTCCTCCCCCCCGATATCCCATTCCTGGCACACCCATCGAGGGTTGCCTATTGGGGAAGGGAAAGGGAAGACGGCTCTCTGTAGATCCACCTATTCCTTGGGTGTCTCCGCGTATTTGTGCGCCAGGTGTTGGTTTTTCCTCTTCTTTGCTGCATAATAACCGGCTCGGTAGTGGCGCTCGGGTACTGCTCGGTTTTCGTCCAGATCCATCACTCTGGTTCGTGTGGAAATGGAGATGTACGAGGCAGGAGGAGTGCTTGGCCTTTTGAGTCTTATTATGCAACTGCTGTTAAACCGATGCTCGAGGCTTGTATCAAACCTGGGAGTTGAGGCAGTGGCTGGCGTTCCCCAGCTGTCTATTTCAGGTTACTGCTGTTGGAGGGTGGATGAAAATGACAATTCAAGTCGCCAAGAAAATGCAGAGTCCCCCAGATCAGATGGTGATAAAGAATTAAAGCTGAACTCCGTTTCCGCTTTCCTCTCCCCCCCCCACCCGTTTTTGTGACTGCTCAGTTTTGAAATCCCTTTTGTATTTATTCATCATCTGTCACGGATCTTCTATAGTTGTGTCTGTGTTGCAAAAAGGACACGAAAGATGCAGTGGGATTGGGACTTAGAAATTTTCTGTATGCTTCTGATTCTGAAGCTGAGATTGCTGTGGAAGCCTTAGTAGTGACACTGCTCAGTGTGCTCAGAGGTTTTTTTTTTCTTCATGACAATGAATTTTATGAGAATAATGTTCACTGTGTTTTGATTGTAAACAAAGAATTTTTTCCTGCATGTATTCTCTTGCCCACTCTCCACCAGCCTGCTTCTCTGTGTATATGGAGTGCTGTCTACTTTCAAAGCTAGGGCTAAAAATATTCTAGAATTAATCTTTCCTCAGGATTATACTGAAATGCTAGTCTTGGGCATAGCAGGTGGCTTTGTTGTCAGCAGAAGTTTCAGCACTCCGTTCTGTCATTTCACAAGGTATTACCACTTTGCTTTTAGCACAACTTTTCAATATATTAAGCTCAAAGGGCCTTGTTTGCCATCATAAACAGTAAAATGCTTGTTTTAGCTTGGTGCTGGTGAGGAGCTCCTGTAGAAGCAAAACTCTGTTATTAACCATGTTTCGAAGACAATTTTTTGGCACACTCCTTTCACAAGTGGTTTTATGCTAAGCACTGCAGTTCACACAGGATTTTATTTATACCTGATTGCCGTCAGAAAGAAGGTGCAGTGCTTATGCATGACCACACACCCTTTCAGAGCATGGATGATTCACAGGGGTCCAGATGTTTGCACATCTCAAACGACTTTCTGTTTTGTGACTGGAGAATTTTCAAGAGGGAGCTCAAAAAGTGTGGACTGGGTATTAGCCGCAGGAGTTCCACGTGAGATTTAGGTAGTATAGACAGTGTTGTGATGCAACTAGATCTAACAGATAAATATTGAATCACCGTAGCATAATGATGCCAAGAGCACTGTAGCAAAAACAGGGTGGATCACTGAAAATAGCAGCAGTGATGGTGTGAAGGGCTGATAGCTGGCTCTGATTGCTCAGGCTTTTCCCCACAGATGTCATGTCAGTTCTCTAAACAAACCATTTTAAATAAATACACAACTTCATGTACGGTTGTATGAGTAGTGTAGTATTCCTGTTTCTCTGCAATACTACGCAGGTGAATTCCAGGGAACCAGGGATGCAGCATCTTTATTTAGCTTACAGATTTTGGGTACCACCTTGCCTATCTGTGAGAAACTTGAGGAAAGCTGCTGTAAATCTGCTTTGAATTGCTTCGTGTGCATCTTACTGAACATCTCTCAGTGAAACATCCACTAAATGTCTGCACGTTCCTGTGATTCGTTATTGATGGATACAGTGATTTAGTTCTTGCAAATAGCACACCTGCCCCTGATTTGCATTTTGGACACAGGAAATGTTAAAACATGTAATTTTTCTTTCCTAAATAGCTAGTTACCACTGTCACAGGTAGTAAGGTAGTAAAAAGCATTTTCACAAGGGGTGTGGGAAAGAGATCTTTGCCTGTGAAATATACAAGCGTTTAGTCAAAGTTGCTATGAAATTTACTAGAGAAATCAGGAGATTAGTTTCTTAGCTGGCAGTATGTGGTCCAATTTGTTGAGGTATATTCTGATCTTTAGGATAAACTTTAAACACTTCTAAATGCAATAAACTGATAAGACTGACTTGGTGTATATGCAGTGATAATAGCTTTTGGTGAGCTGGAGCGTGGAGCAATTACAGGGCAATAGTATATGAATGAATTGATTGGAATGACAGGGATAAACTGTTTGTTATGTGGCATTCAATGTGTTTAAGTCCTGCAAGCATGCATTTTTCATTTTGAATGGGTGTGGGTGGAAAGAAAGGCCAGGATGGATAGAAAGGAAGTTTAGTTCATGTTTCCTTAAGGAAAAAAAATTAAGTGAAATCTTACTTTGCATGTATTTCCACTATACCTTTCCATTGCTGAAAGCTATGTGGAGGTACAGATTAGAATAATAATCCCAATTTCTTGTTGAACTTTCTGAGGTGGCACTTATGACACTAACATTAATCATGTGGTTTTAACTTTACCAGATGTGTTATGTTCTAGGTTACTGTCTCTGTACTTGGCTGAAGCAAATATACTTAAAGCAAGAAGTAAATTGGGATTTTCTTTATCAGTCTGCAAAAATGTGTGAACGTATCTTGGGATAACTGGCAGTGATGAAAAATACAGGTGTGCCATTTTCTTGCAAACTTGCTTCCAGGTAGCTTTGAAGAGATTCTCTCTCTGTATTTGTTGAGAAGTACACAATCTAAAATATTTAAGCCTGGTATGTGGATTGGACCATGCATTTGATTGACAGCTCACAGATAATAGTTCTAACTGTGCTTCTTTATTTTTTGTTGAAATTTACATTCAAAATGCATCAAGTAGTTTATAAAACGTATGTGTAAAGCTGAAACCCCTTGAGTATTTCTCTGAAGACTATTCTGGGTTTGTCATAGGAGCTCCCCATATACATACACATCAGTAGTTACCTTTATGCCAAAGAGAGAATGTCTGTGTTCAGTAGGTGTAGAATCTAGAAGACTGAACAAAGCTTTTATCATAGAGTCCTTGTTCTGCAAGGACTTTATTTTACATTAGGTTTCTGTACCTCTTAAGATCCACATCTGTTTATGTTAGCATGAGAGGAGAACCATAAAGATCGTCTGAGCTTTCTAACAGTAGGACTGGAGGTTGTTTAAAAATGTCTTCAAATTTGTAAGTTGTAAATACAATGTGATAAAGTTGCTAAAAGTTTATTTGTGTTTAAAAGGGCACTGGCCACAATTGAAATCATTAGTCTTTGTATTGGGAATCACTTAAACGGTAATTTTTTTGTAGTTTTGTCTTCCATTTGTGGACCATGCGTTACAATCTTTGTGTGTAGTAGTAGTGCAGTTGGCATTTCTAGTATCAAAGTATAACATGATGTTTGGGGCCAATATTGTCAGAGCTGAGTTCAGGCTAATCCTCCTCTGTGCTTCAAACTTGAGGATTTTAGTTTGTTTTCATCCCTATTTGCCCTGTGATGGGGATGACTCTCTGCTTGGGCTCTTCCACTTAGTAAAGAGGGGTTGAAGGGCCTGCAGGTGTTCCTCCCTTGTCCTTCCAGACTGCCAGCACTGCTGGAACACTGCAGATGTGAGGGGAGGATGCAGGGCCTTGGGCCAGGAAGTGGGACAGGAGATTATTTTTTTATTTTTTTTTTGGCATTAAAGCCTGGAGGTTTGTATCCCATTGAAACAGACAGGATGGTGGTTGCAATTCCGTCCTAAGCTATTACCTAGAAAAGCAGGTGCTTTAGGTTTATGCCCCAGACTGGGAGTGTTCAGAAAAGGGAAGAGAGAGCTCGTGGATTCCTTGTCCAAGAAATACTTAAAACTTAGTAATTGTAAGTATTGTGATAACTAAACTATCTGGAAGTATTTTGATGGTTTCAGTGATACTGTTTCTCATTATTGCCTCCATTTGCACTCACAGGAGTGAGAGTACTGTTGACTTTCAAGCCTTTCCTCTAGTACACTGTTGAAATCTTGCATTTCCTGTAAAACCAATGCAAATAACTGATGGGTATAATTTTGACAAACCAAATGGAAATGTAAAACAACTGTAGTGTGTACTTACTGTTTGAAAAGGCATGAGACAGAAGGGAACTTCCCTGGGATATGGAAAGTGATTTGTCTGGTTTAGCTTTTGAGCTTTTTAGTGCTGTTTGTTTTATTAGTACACGAGTATTTCATTCTCGACTGTTTTCTCTGTTACAGTGTTTAAGAGTAACAGATTATAATGAATATTTGATTTAAGCACGAGGTCATAATATGTATTGCTTCAGGAAAATAGTGGTGGATTATTTGTAGTGTATAGTTGCTAGAATGTGTCCTTAGCTAAGCTATTTTGCTATGGTTTTTAACAGTAATAGTGACCTGTTTCTACTTAAGAGGTTTTACCTACTTGAAAGAAGTAGCTGAACATGGGGTAGAATTAATATACCTAGTTCAAGAGTACATTTTAATTAGCACTGTCTGTCTGTTTGGCTTTTTCTAGTGTCATTTTGATAAGCAACTGCACTCTTCAGGAAGAATTTCTTCATGGAAAGGATTATTAAGCATTGGAACAAACTGCCCAGGGAGGTGGTGGAGTCACCATCCCTGGAGCTGTTCATGAAGTGACTGGATGTGGCACTTAGTGCTCTGGTCTAGTTGCCAAGGTGGTGATTGGGCAAAGGTCAGATTTAACAATCTTGGAGGTTTTTTCCAGCCTAAATGATTCTGTGATTCTTATGATATGAACGAGACAGCTGTAATGATTGGGAAGTTGAGGCTGGCTTAAGAGGGGAGTATGTAGGAACTTGACCTAGGAAAATACAAACTGAGAAGGATTGTGCAAGGGCTGTGCAAATATGTTTATCTGCTTAAACACCTGAGAAGAGGAAGCCCTTGAAGGAAAGCACAGATGAGCAAATGTGAGCAGACTAGTCCTGTGTAATTTCGGGCTGAAAATGAGAAGCTTTTTAGATCAATTTACTAAGATTCTAGAGCAGCTGTCTTTTTGAAAAGTAGTGGGATTAAAAAAAAGGTGACCTTGTCTTGAAGTTTTGCTGAGTTAGGAGTTTGATCTTTTTATTAAAATAGTTTGAAGCTTTGTTGCCTTCAAGAATGGTGTCTAGACTTCAGGACCCAAGTGATCCCTGATAATCATTTCAATTCAAACTCAATGCTTGAGATAAAATGCTTCAGGATAAAGAAGTAGAAGGGAAAGACGTTTTTTATGTCACCAGCCACTCACCTACTTAGCCCTCTGTCTGCTCCAGGGACCTTTGTATAATCCTTTATACAGATGTCATTCCTATGAAAGGTAATCAAGCAATATTAACCATAAGATGATGTTTCCAAAGATCACTTTTCAGAAACTTGTAGTCATGTGAAACATTTCATCTAAAGAACAGTGACTTCAGAAGTGAGAATGGTGGTTGTTAAAAGTAGGTATTTATGCTCAATTGTGAAGCTGATAAAAGTAACTCATATGAATTCTCCTTTTTCAAGAGGGAGTACTTATTTTTCCAATATGTAGCATGAATGTGTATGCAGAATGTATTACACACATGGCCAGAATTACCACCCCTACCTGTTAAAAAAGTTAGACTCATCTCTTAAGGTAGTGTACTAATCAGCTATTTGCACCAAAAGAACCTCAAGAAACGCTTTTCTTTGCACACATCAGATAAGGGTGTAAGAGGATACCTCGGTGAGGCATCCAAAGCATGGGAACTGAGTGCCTTGACTTCAGCATAGCTGTAAACTGAACTGTTTCAGTGTGTCAGGTTAGGAACTCCTTTCTATAAACTTCTGCGGTGTTCAGAGTGAGTTAGTGTGTTCCTTGAGAGGTGTCTCCTGGTGAAAGGAATGTCCTCCTTGTCAGAAACAGCCATGCACAGCAAGCTCTGGTGTTTCAGTTACAATTGTGTTACTTGGAGTTTAAGCTCCACTCTTACCAGTATTTTTTCCTAAAATGAAAACAGTGAAATAAGGTTTGGATAGAGTTTTTTTGAGCTTGGCCATAAAAGACCTTCACATTACAGTAAAGGTTTGTTTTTTCACTTCAGGTCATATGAGAAGCAAAGATGTCTTTTCAGAGAAGTTACTAGAAAACTGCTACAGGATAAATTTAGGACTAAAAGGACTGAGGATTATTTCCTAATGTATTCTTAAAGGACAGAAGGGAATGTCCATTGGTTAACAAGTGCTTTGCTCTTTGACTTTCACACCTTTTTGCTAGAATAGGGTAAGAAGGGGTAGTCAGGAAGTTTCTACATATTTTCTGTCTTTTATTGCAGCATTCAAGGTGCAGTGGGGCTGTACTTTCCTTCCAGGCTTAGGATTTGTCAGAATTCTTGTGCTGTCAATAGTTTGTCAATTTCTGTATTGACTTAACTTTTTCAGAAATCAGTAGTTAAAACATCTTCACCACCTAAAGACATCTATAATCAATTCGTAGTTCTTACAAACTTACAAAGTTCATTGTGTCTGTAAGAACTTAAATTCTGACTATCTGCCTTCCACTAGGGATTCTAAACAGCAGTTGGTTAAATAGATTTTCGCTTGACTTCTTCACCTGTTTCTTTGGCTGCCCAACAGCATGTGTAACTGCTTCATTTTAGCTAACACCTCTATTTTCTTTTCTGGATACTGCAGACATAAGGAGTTATTTCTAGCATTTAATACTGAGTAAATTTCCTCTGATCAAATTATTTTAGAAGTAAAACCTGGGGTGTAAGCACTATACAGGCATTTACACCGGTTAAAAGTGTATTCTGTTCAGTTCAGTTGGTTAGGAGGCACTTCAAGGTAAGTTGCAAAACTAGTTTTATGTCGTCAAAATGTCAGTTCTGCTGTAGTTGAGATTGAGAAATCCTTACAGTTTTAAAGTGTGCCTTTCCTAGGGAAGGCATAATTCTTGGAAAACTTCATTTAAATTCGGTTACCAGAGTCTGGAAGTTGGTTCACATTTTGGAATTTTTGATTCAAAGAGCTCTAGGGGTAAGGAAAAAAGTCTTAGCTGCAGTGAGGTTGATGCTTCTTAGGTACAGTAGCCTTTAGGATATTCAGAACTTCATGAAATCTATCTCTAGATGTTTCCTTATCTGGGTCTGTAAAGTAGCCACTTTACTTTTCTGCCTTCGGGATTCACTATCCCACTATCAGAGCTGTTGTCTTAAAAAACCCCAACATAAACCCAACAAAAAAAACCCCCAAAGAACAAAACACATAAACACAGAAACTGAAAACAACAGCACCACAGGGGGGGGAAAAACCCAAACAAACAACATTTCTCCTAAAAGAAAGTTTTAAGTTGTCATGACAAGAACTTAGGCATGTTCCTCTATCTTTTGTGTTCTCTCAGCTTTGTTTTGGGGAGAGGGTCTATGAGTAAAACCTCTGGCTATGTTCTTGATGTTCTAGTTTAGAGAAGCTCACCAAAAGGGCTTCTTACTGCTTTACTTCCACCCTGCCCCAGGGAAATCCTACAGCTGTTGCTGCTAATATAGTTGTCAGCTCTTTTTTTTGGCTCCAGATGTTGTTTGTGATACTGAACAGAGGAGAATGGTTCTGAACAGTGGGAAAGCACTAATTTACACTCAGTTAGAGGGGTCTATATACCTGTAAATGCAAGGGACACTGAAGAAGCAAGTGAGGTAATCTTATCTCCCTTCTTCACACCT